>NW_026287375.1:105000-148076 GCF_023373465.1 Oncorhynchus keta | reverse complement strand
TCATGTGATATGTGGTTGTCCACCTAGCTATCATGTGATATGTGGCTGTCCCACCTAGCTATCATGTGATATGTGGTTGTCCACCTAGCTATCATGTGATATGTGGTTGTCCACCTAGCTATCATGTGATTTGTGGTTGTCCACCTAGCTATCATGTGATATGTGGTTGTCCTACCTAGCTATCATGTGATATGTGGTTGTCCACCTAGCTATCATGTGATATGTGGTTGTCCCACCTAGCTATCATGTGATATGTGGTTGTCCACCTAGCTATCATGTGATATGTGGTTGTCCCACCTAGCTATCATGTGATATGTGGTTGTCCCACCTAGCTATCATGTGACATGTGATATGTGATATGTGGTTGTCCTACCTAGCTATCATGTGATATGTGGTTGTCCCACCTAGCTATCATGTGATATGTGGTTGTCCACCTAGCTATCATGTGATATGTGGTTGTCCCACCTAGCTATCATGTGATATGTGGTTGTCCACCTAGCTATCATGTGATATGTGGTTGTCCACCTAGCTATCATGTGATATGTGGTTGTCCACCTAGCTATCATGTGATATGTGGTTGTCCACCTAGCTATCATGTGATATGTGGTTGTCCCACCTAGCTATCATGTGATATGTGGTTGTCCACCTAGCTATCATGTGATATGTGGTTGTCCACCTAGCTATCATGTGATATGTGGTTGTCCACCTAGCTATCATGTGACATGTGGTTGTCCCATAGCTATCATCATATGTGACCTATGATATGTCCCACCTAGCTATCATGTGATATGTGGTTGTCCCTCTAGATATCATGTGATATGTGGTTGTCCACCTAGCTATCATGTGATATGTGGTTGTCCACCTAGCTATCATGTGATATGTGGTTGTCCACCTAGCTATCATGTGATATGTGGTTGTCCACCTAGCTATCATGTGATATGTGGTTGTCCTACCTAGCTATCATGTGATATGTGGTTGTCCCACCTAGCTATCATGTGATATGTGGTTGTCCCACCTAGCTATCATGTGATATGTGGTTGTCCACCTAGCTATCATGTGATATGTGGTTGTCCACCTAGCTATCATGTGATATGTGGTTGTCCACCTAGCTATCATGTGATATGTGGTTGTCCCACCTAGCTATCATGTGATATGTGGTTGTCCCACCTAGCTATCATGTGATATGTGGTTGTCCACCTAGCTATCATGTGATATGTGGTTGTCCACCTAGCTATCATGTGATATGTGGTTGTCCACCTAGCTATCATGTGATATGTGGTTGTCCACCTAGCTATCCTGTGATATGTGGTTGTCCCACCTAGCTATCATGTGACTGTGGTTGTCCCCACCTAGCTATCATGTGATATGTGGTTGTCCCACCTAGCTATCATGTGATATGTGGTTGTCCACCTAGCTATCAT
Source organism: Oncorhynchus keta (assembly GCF_023373465.1). Classification (NCBI taxonomy): domain Eukaryota; kingdom Metazoa; phylum Chordata; class Actinopteri; order Salmoniformes; family Salmonidae; genus Oncorhynchus; species Oncorhynchus keta. Next base: position 146,655 of record NW_026287375.1, on the reverse strand, counting down.
GTGACATGTGGTTGTCCCACCTAGCTATCATGTGATATGTGGTTGTCCCACCTAGCTATCATGTGATATGTGGTTGTCCACCTAGCTATCATGTGATATGTGGTTGTCCACCTAGCTATCATGTGATATGTGGTTGTCCACCTAGCTATCATGTGATATGTGGTTGTCCACCTAGCTATCATGTGATATGTGGTTGTCCACCTAGCTATCATGTGATATGTGGTTGTCCCACCTAGCTATCATGTGATATGTGGTTGTCCCACCTAGCTATCATGTGATATGTGGTTGTCCACCTAGCTATCATGTGATATGTGGTTGTCCCACCTAGCTATCATGTGATATGTGGTTGTCCCACCTAGCTATCATGTGATATGTGGTTGTCCCACCTAGCTATCATGTGATATGTGGTTGTCCCACCTAGCTATCATGTGATATGTGGTTGTCCCACCTAGCTATCATGTGATATGTGGTTGTCCCACCTAGCTATCATGTGATATGTGGTTGTCCACCTAGCTATCATGTGATATGTGGTTGTCCCACCTAGCTATCATGTGATATGTGGTTGTCCACCTAGCTATCATGTGATATGTGGTTGTCCCACCTAGCTATCATGTGATATGTGGTTGTCCCACCTAGCTATCATGTGATATGTGGTTGTCCACCTAGCTATCATGTGATATGTGGTTGTCCCACCTAGCTATCATGTGATATGTGGTTGTCCCACCTAGCTATAATGTGATATGTGGTAGTCCACCTAGCTATCATGTGATATGTGGTTGTCCACCTAGCTATCATGTGATATGTATATCGTTGTCCACCTAGCTATCATGTGATATGTGGTTGTCCACCTAGCTATCATGTGATATGTGGTTGTCCACCTAGCTATCATGTGATATGTGGTTGTCCACCTAGCTATCATGTGATATGTGGTTGTCCGACCTAGCTATCATGTGATATGTGGTTGTCCCATCTAGCTATCATGTGATATGTGGTTGTCCTACCTCGCTATCATGTGATATGTGGTTGTCCACCTAGCTATCATGTGATATGTGGTTGTCCTACCTAGCTATCATGTGATATGTGGTTGTCCTACCTAGCTATCATGTGATATGTGGTTGTCCCACCTAGCTATCATGTGATATGTGGTTGTCCACCTAGCTATCATGTGATATGCTGTGTCAAAACCTAGCTATCATGTGATCCCCTTTGTTCCACCTAGCTATCATGTGATATGTGGTTGTCCACCTAGCTATCATGTGATATGTGGTTGTCCCACCTAGCTATCATGTGATATGTGGTTGTCCACCTAGCTATCATGTGATGCTGTGTCAAAAAAAAGTTTCCTCTGCTCCCCTTCCAGTTCCACCAGTCATCCTGAAACTCTCCGAGCCTGAGCGGCGCCATGACACCTGCATAGAGTTCACAGTGAGAGGCTATCCCTACCCGACGCTGCGATGGTACCACAAACAGGTGTGATTTTATGCCTTTTTAATCATTTCTAATATGTAAAGCAGCATGTACATATTCTGGTCTTAGAGACCACGAGGTGCAGGTTTTAGTTTTTACCCCAGAACTACACAGCTAACTGAAACAATAAACGGCTTCATGCTGAGGTAGTTATATCAATCAGGCGACTAATGCTGGGGGAAAACCCAAAACAGCCACCCCTTGGGGTTCCCCCAGAATCAGGGTTCAGAACCACTGATGTCAAGAGTCTGGGTCTTTTGAAAAGGACAAAAAAAAAATGAAACCGTATTCTAATCATGGTTGTACACAGAGAGAGATCCTGCAGAGTGAGTACATCAGGACGGAGATGGATTTCTACCGGGACTATCTGGAGGGATGTCTGACTTTTCTCAACCCAACACACTACGATAACGGAAACTACACGCTGCAGGCCTCCAACTCCCTGGGGACCGTCACCAAGACGGTCTACGGACACTTCCTCACGGCTCCGCCCTTTGACCCTGACCCTGACGGTAACCACAACATTTTCTTAGACAGGGACACATCGTACAACAAAAGCTATAGGTCTCAGAACAGTGAGAAATGATGCATTGCAGCAGATTTAGCTATAAAAGCTAATTGAGATGATTCACATCACTCAGAGCTTCTCTAGTGGTAGAAGACAGTCTGACCCCATTGGGATGATTCACATCACCCAGAGCTTCTCTAGTGGTAGAAGACAGTCTGACCCCATTGGGATGATTCACATCACCCAGAGCTTCTCTAGTGGTAGAAGACAGTCTGACCCCATTGGGATTATTCACATCACCCAGAGCTTCTCTAGTGGTAGAAGACAGTCTGACCCCATTGGGATTATTCACATCACCCAGAGCTTCTCTAGTGGTAGAAGACAGTCTGACCCCATTGGGATTATTCACATCACTCAGAGCTTCTCTAGTGGTAGAAGAAGGAAGCCATTGGGAATTCACATCACTCAGAGTCAGTGGTAAGACAGGTTGGGATTATTCACATCACCCAGAGCTTCTCTAGTGAGAAGACAGTCTGACCCCATTGGGATGATTCAGGAAGAGCTTCTCTAGGGTAGTCAGGAAGCCATTGGGATGATTCAGGAAGCAGGAGTCAGTGGTAGAAGACAGTCTGAGTCAGGGATTATTCACTCACCCAGAAGCAGTGGTAGGAAGCAGGGGATGATTCAGGATTCTCTAGTGAAGACAGGACCCATTGGGAATTCACATCACCCAGAGCTTCTCTAGTGAAGACAGGAAGCATTGGATTCACATCACTCAGGAGCTTCTCTAGTGGTAGAAGACAGTCTGACCCCATTGGGATTATTCACATCACTCAGAGTCAGTGGTAAGACAGGAGTCCAGGGATGATTCAGGAGTCAGAGATTCAGGAGTAGGAAGCAGGAGTCAGGAAGCAGGAGTCAGGAAGCAGTGAGTCAGGAAGTCTGACCCCATTGGGATTATTCACATCAGCAGGAGTCTAGGAAGAAGACAGTCTGACCCCATTGGGATGATTCACATCACCCAGAGCTTCTCTAGGAAGACAGGAATTGGGAGGATTCACATCAGGAAGCTTCTCTAGTGGTAAAGCAGGAATTGGGAGGAAGCACCCAGAGCTTCTCTAGTGGTAAAGACAGGACCCCATTGGGATGATTCACATCACCCAGAATTCAGTGGTAAGCAGGAATCCAGGGAGATTCAGGAGCTCAGGTAGAAGACAGGAGGATTATTCAGGAACTCAGAGCTCAGTGGTAGAAGCAGTCTGAGTCAGGAAGCAGGAGCTTCAGGGTAAGCAGTCTGAGTCATTGGGAGTCAGGAAGAGATTCAGTGGTAGAAGACAGGAACCCATTGGGATGATTCACATCACTCAGAGCTTCAGGTAGAAGACAGTCTGACCCCATTGGATGATTCACATCACCCAGAGCTCTCTAGTGGTAGAAGACAGGAGTCTGACCCCAGGGATTATTCACATCACTCAGAGCTTCTCTAGTGGTAGAAGACAGGACCCCATTGGGATCACATCACTCAGAGTCTCTAGTGAGAAGACAGTCTGACCCCATTGGGATTATTCACATCACTCAGAGCTTCTCTAGTGGTAGAAGGAAGCAGGAAGCAGGAGTCAGGAAGCAGGTTTCAGGAGTCAGGAAGAAGGAGTCAGGAAGCAGGTGTCAGGAAGCAGGAGTCAGGAAGCAGGAGTCAGGAAGCAGGAGTCAGGAGTCAGGAGTCAGGAAGCAGGAGTCAGGAAGCAAGGAGTCAGGAAGCAGGAGTCAGGAAGGAGGAGCAGGAGTCAGGAAGCAGGAGTCAGGAGTCAGGAGCAGGAGTCAGGAAGCAGGAGTCAGGAAGCAGGAGTCAGGAGTCAGGAAGCAGGAGTCAGGAGTCAGGAGTCAGGAAGCAGGAGTCAGGAAGCAGGAGTCAGGAAGCAGGAGTCAGGAGTCAGGAGTCAGGAAGAAGGAGTCAGGAAGAAGGAGTCAGGAAGCAGGAGTCAGGAAGCAGGAGTCAGGAAGCAGGAGTCAGGAAGCAGGAGTCAGGAAGCAGGAGTCAGGAGTCAGGAGTCAGGAGTCAGGAAGCAGGAGTCAGGAGCAGGAGTCAGGAAGCAGGAGTCAGGAAGCAGGTGTCAGGAAGCAGGAGTCAGGAAGCAGGAGTCAGGAAGCAGGAGTCAGAGTCAGGAAGCAGGAGTCAGGAAGCAGGAGTCAGGAGTCAGGAGTCAGGAAGCAGGAGTCAGGAAGCAGGAGTCAGGAAGCAGGTGTCAGGAAGCAGGTCAGGAAGCAAGGAGTCAGGAAGCAGGTGTCAGGAAGCAGGAGTCAGGAGTCAGGAAGCAGGAGTCAGGAGTCAGGAGTCAGGAAGCAGGAGTCAGGAAGCAGGAGTCAGGAGTCAGGAGTCAGGAAGCAGGAGTCAGGAAGCAGGAGTCAGGAAGCAGGAGTCAGGAAGCAGGAGTCAGGAAGCAGGAGTCAGGAAGCAGGAAGTCAGGAGTCAGGAAGCAGGAGTCAGGAAGCAGGTGTCAGGAAGCAGGTTTCAGGAGTCAGGAAGCAGGAGTCAGGAAGCAGGAGTCAGGAAGCAGGAGTCAGGAAGCAGGAGTCAGGAAGCAGGAAGCAGGAGTCAGGAAGCAGTTTCAGGAGTCAGGAAGCAGGAGTCAGGAGTCAGGAGTCAGGAAAGGAGTCAGGAGTCATGCAGGAGTCAGGACAGGAGTCAGGACCAGGAGTCAGGAAGCAGGAGTCAGGAAGCAGGAGTCAGGAAGCAGGAGTAAGGAAGCAGGAGTCAGGAAGCAGGAGTCAGGAAGCAGGAGTCAGGAAGCAGGAAGCAGGAGTCAGGAAGCAGGAGTCAGGAATGAGGGTCCAGGAAGGGAGTCAGGAAGCAGGAGTCAGGAAGCAGGAGTCAGGAAGCAGGAGTCAGGAAGCAGGAGTCAGGAGCAGGAGTCAGGAAGCAGGAGTCAGGAAGAGGAGTCAGGAGTCAGGAAGCAGGAGTCAGGAAGCAGGAGTCAGGAAGCAGGAGTCAGGAAGCAGGGTTGCCAGGTGTCATAAGCAGGAGTCAGGAAGTGTGTCAGGAAGCAGGTTCAGGAGTCAGGTGGAGTCAGGAAGCAGGAGTTGGAGTCAGGAAGCAGGAGAGGGTCAGGAAGTCAGGAAGTCAGGAGTCAGGAAGCAGGAGTCAGGAATGAGGAGTCAGGAAGCAGGAGTCAGGAAGCAGGAGTCAGGAAGCAGGAGTCAGAGGAGTCAGGAAGCAGGAGTCAGGAATGAGGTTGTCAGGAAGAGGAGTCAGGATGAAGGAGTCAGGAAGCAGGAGTCAGGAAGAAGGAGTCAGGAAGCAGGAGTCAGGAAGCAGGAATGTCAGGAAGCAGGACTCAGGAAGCAGGTGCAGTTTGTGAGTTTAATAATAATGAACATGGAGAGATACAAAACAAGAGATGCATCTGGACAAGAGAACAGAACCAATACTACCTGATGAGTGAGGCTCCGGAGAGCTGGATAAAGGGTTGGAGTAATCAAGATAGTGATGAAGTCCAGTGGGCATAATGAGGGTTGCCAGGTGTGCATAATGAGGGTTGCCAGGTGAGCATAATGAGGGTTGCCAGGTGTGCATAATGATGGTTGCCAGGTGACATAATGAGGGTTGCCAGGTGAAATAATGAGGGTTGCCAGGTGAGCATAATGAGGGTTGCCAGGTGTGCATAATGAGGGTTGCCAGGTGTGCATAATGAGGTTGCCAGGTGACATAATGAGGGGTTGCCAGGTGACATAATGATGGTTGCCAGGTGTACGTAATGATGGTTGCCAGGTGTTCGTAATGAGGTTGCCAGGTGTACGTAATGATGGTTGCCAGGTGTACGTAATGATGGTTGCCAGGTGTGCGTAATGAAGGTTGCCAGGTGTACATAATGATGGTTGCCAGGTGTACGTAATGATGGTTGCCAGGTGACATAATGATGGTTGCCAGGTGTACATAATGAGGTTGCCAGTGTGCACGAGCTGAGGGTTGCCAGGTGACTGTAATGAGTGGTTGCCAGGTGTGCGTAATGATGGTTGCCAGGTGACATAATGATTATGCCAGGTGTGCCCTGGTTGAAGGTGACGGGAATGATGGTTGCAAGGTGACATAGGATGGTTGCCAGGGAAATAATGATGGTTGCCAGGTGTGGTAATGAGGGATGCCAGGTGACATAATGAGGGTTGCCAGGTGTGGTAATGAGGGTTTGCCAGGTGAGGGTAATGAGGTTGAAGGTGACATAATGAGGGTTGCAAGGTGTACGTAATGATGGTTGCCAGGTGTTCGTAATGATGGTTGCCAGGTGACGTAATGGGGGTCACTGGAACCAGGGAAATTGTACTGACAGTGAGGAGAGCTCTTAATAATGGTTGGAATGGAGGTCGATGGAACGGGGATTAGCTGTTCTAACAGGGAGGTTTGGAGGGCTCATAATAATGAGGGTTGGAAGGGAGTCGTTGGAACGATGAAGGAGCTGTTCTGACAGTGAGGAGGGCTCATAATAATGAGGGAATGGAGTCGATGGAATGGGGATCAAGCTGTTTAACAGGGAGGGAGGAGGGCTGAAGGGTCTGGAATGGAGGGTTGATGGGACCCTGAAGGAGGGTTGAACAGGAGGGAGGAGGGCTCATAAGAGGTCTGGAGGAGGATGGATGAAGATCTAAGGAGGGTGAAGGAGGGCTGGAGGGTTGTCTGGAGGGTTGGAAGGGGATCTAGATGTTCTAAGGAGGGAGGGAGGAGGGCTCATGAAGAGGGAATGGAGGGAGGGATGGGGAGGGTTGGAAGGAGGGAGGGAGGTTGAAGGGAGGGAGAAGGGAGGGTTGAAGGGATGTTGGAATGGAGGGATGGAAGGGGAGGAGGAGGGAATGAAGAGGGAAGGAGGGGGAGGGGAATAATGTCTGGAAGGGGGTTGAAGGGAGGGAGGAGGGATGAAGAGAGGGAAGGAGGGTTGAACGAGGGATCTAGGGTTCTAAGGGATGAAGAGAGGGAGGGATAATGGAGGGTTGGAATGGGTCAATGGAACAGGGATGAAGAGTTCTAGGGAAGGAGGGATCATAAAGATGAGGAAGGGAGGGAATGGAAGGAGGGTTGGAGGGTTCTAGGGTGAGGGAGGGATAAGGGAGTTGAATGGAGGGTTGGAAGGGAGGGATGAAGAAGGAGGGTTGAAGAGAGGGAGGAGGAGAGGATGAAGATGAGGGAAGGAGGGTTGAAGGAGGGTTGAGGGAGGGAAGGAGGGTTGGAAGGAGGGCTCATGGAGGGTTGATGGAGGGAATGAAGAGAGGGAAGGAGGGTTGTTCTAACAGGGAGGGTTGGAGGGAGGGAGGGGGATGTCTGAATGAAGGGAGGGAGGGGGAAGGATGGAAAGGAGGGTTGAGGGTAGGTTGGAGGGAGGGATAGGAGGGTTGAATGGAGGGTTGGAATGGGGAAGGGAGGGTTGGGAGGGAGGGAGGGCTCATGAAGGTCTGGAATGGAGGATGAAGAGAGGGAAGGAGGGATGAAGGGAGGGAAGGAGAGTTGAAGGGAGGTTTGAAGGGACGGAAGGAGGAGGGAAGGGAGGGATGGAGGGGGGATGAAGGGAGGGGTTGGGGGAGGATGGGAGGGATGAAGAGAGGGAAGGAGGGTTGAAGAGAGGGTTGAAGGGAGGGAAGGAGGGTTGAAGGGAGGGAAGGAGGGTTGAAGGGAGGGAAGGAGGGTTGAAGAGAGGGTTGAAGGGAGGGAGGGATGAAGAGGGGGAGGGAGGGATGAAGGGAGGGAAGGAGGGTTGAAGGGGGGGTTGGAAGGAAGGTTTGAAGGAGGGTTGGAGGGAGGGAGGGAGGGATGAAGAGAGGGAAGGAGGGATGAAGAGAGGGTTGGAGGGAGGAAGGGAGGGTTGGAGGGAGGGAAGGAGGGTTGAAGGGAGGGAAGGAGGGTTGAAGGGAGGGTTGAAGGGAGGGAGGATGAAGAGAGGGAGGAGGGATGAAGAGAGGGAAGGAGGGTTGAAGGGAGGGTTGGAGGGTTGAAGGGAGGGTTGGAGGGAGGGATGAAGAGAGGAGGGATGAAGAGAGGAAGGAGGGTTGAAGGGAGGTTGGAGGGAGGGGTGGAAGGGTTGAGGAGGGAGGGAGGGATGAAGAGAGGGAGGGAGGGTTGAAGGAGGGGGTTGGAGGGAGGGAGGGTGAAGAGAGGGAAGGAGGGTTGAAGGGAGGGAAGGGTTGAAGGGAGGGAAGGAAGGAGGGTTGGAAGGGAGGGTTGGAGGGAGGGTAGGAGGGTTGAAGGAGGGGGAAGGGAGGGTTGGAGGGTTGGAGGGAGGGAGGGAGGGGAGGGATGAAGGGAGGGAAGGAGGGTTTGAAGGGAGGGTTGAGGGAGGGTTGGAGGGAGGGAGGGATGAAGAGAGGGAAGGAGGGTTGAAGGGAGGGTTGAAGGGGAGGGGAGGGTTGAAGGGAGGGTTGGAGGGAGGGAAGGAGGAAGGGAAGGAGGGTTGAAGGGAGGGTTGGAGGGAGGGAGGGATGAAGAGAGGGGAAGGAGGGTTGAAGGGAGGATTGGAGGAGGAGGGATGAAGAGGAAGGGAGGGTTGGAGGGTTGAAGGGAGGGAGGAGGGATGAAGAGAGGGAAGGAGGGTTTTAGGGAGGGGTTGGAGGGAGGAGGGAGGGAAGAGAAGAGAGGGCTTGAAGGAGGGAGGGTTGAAGGGGGAAGGAGGGTTGAAGGAGGTTGAAGGGAGGGTTGGAGAGAGGGAAGGATGAAGAGGACAGAAGGAGGGTTGAAGGGAGGCTGGAAGGAGAAGGAAGAGGAAGGAGGGTTGAAGGGAGGGGTGGGTGGAGGAGTTGGAGGGAGGAGTGGAGTGTCTGTCTGTGGGTTGGAGGGAGGGAAGGAGGTTGAAAGGTGGAAGTTGGTTGGAGGTTGAAGGGGGTTGGAGGGTGGGAGGATTGGAGGGAGGGAAGGAGCTGCTTATAGTTGTGGCTGAGAAAAAGGACTGCTAATTCAACACACAGTGAGTGTGACACACACTGTGACACACACACAGACACACACACAGACACAGACACATAGACACACACAGATACAGACACAGACACATAGACACACACAGATACAGACACTGTGTCACACACACTGTGTCTGTGTCTGTGTCTGTGTCTGTGTCTGACACATGTGTGTGTGTGATGTGACACAGTCTGTGTGTGTGTGTCAGACACAGACACAGTCTGTGACACAGACACAGACACTGTGTCTGTGTGTCCACCTGACTGATCTTCAGTGTCCTGTGATCTGTGTGTCCTGTGTCACACAGTGTGACTCCATTTCATGGTTGTGTGTGAGTCTGTGTGTCTGTGTGATCTGTGTGTGTGTGTGTGGTGTGTGTGTGTGTGTGTGTGTGGTGTGTGTGTGTGTGTGTGTGTGTGTGTGTGTGTGTGTGTGTGTGTGTGTGTGTGTGTGTGTGTGTGTGCGTGTGTGTGTGTGTGTGTGTGTGTGTGTGTGTGTGTGTGTGTGTCTGTGTGTCTGAGTCTGTGTGTCTGTGTGTGTGTGTGTGTGTGTGTGTGTGTGTGTGTGTGTCTGTGTGTGTGTGAGTCCGTGTGTGTGTGTGTGTGTGTGTGTGTGTGTGTGTGTGTGTGTGTGTGTGTGTGTGTGTGTGTGTGTGTGTGTGTGTGTGTGTGTGTGTGTGTGTCTCTGTTCTGTGTGTCTGAGTGTGTGTGTGAGTGTGAGTGTATATGTTCTCTGTTCTTTTATATATATAACCCCCAGTGTGTGTGTCATCTGTTCTTTTATATATATAACCCCCAGTGTATAATATCTTCTGATAAGGAAACAGTTTTCTGTGAAATGGGATTTAAAGACTCCAGCTTGTCGGTCGATTTCTACTCCACAATTCTGCTGCTGGAGTTATTCTGCGTCCCAAATAGAACCCTGTTCCATATATAGCACACTACAAGGCAAGGACCCATTGGGCTCCGGTCAAAGCTAGTGTACTATGGAATAGTGTGCCATTTGGAAATGGGTTGTATTCTCCAGTGCTCCTACTGTCTCTGTCTGTATTCCAGGTAGCCCAGTGCCATCAGACAATGCCATCAGGCCGGAAGAGGAGACGTTTGGGGTGAGTTCATAATGACACAGGGTCTATCTCAAATAGCACACGAATCCCTACATAGGGCACTACTTTTTGACCACAGTCCATAGGGCTCTGTTTAAAAGTAGTGTAGTGTCTCCTGGTTTCCACAGTACTGGGGCTGGCTCGAATCACCGGTCTCTCTGTCTGTCTCCTAACCTGTCTGTCTGTCTCCTAACCTGTCTGTCTCTCTGTCTGTCTCCTGGTGCCCACAGTACTGGGGCTGGCTAGAATCACCTGTCTGTCTGTCTGTCTGTCTATCTCCTAACCTGTCTGTCTGTCTGTCTGTCTCCTAACCTGTCTGTCTGTCTCCTAACCTGTCTGTCTCTGTCTGTCTCCTGGTGTCCACATTACTGGGGCTGGCTAGAATTGTCTGTCTGTCTGTCTGTCTGTCTGTCTGTCTGTCTGTCTGTCTGTCTGTCTGTCTCCTAACCTGTCTGTCTGTCTGTCTGTCTCCTAACCTGTCTGTCTGTCTGTCTCCTAACCTGTCGGTCTGTCTGTCTGTCTCCTAACCTGTCTGTCTGTCTCCAGGTGTCGATAGCAGTAGGTCTGTCTGTCTCCTAACCTGTCCGTCTGTCTGTCTGTCTCCTAACCTGTCTGTCTGTCTCCTAACCTGTCTGTCTGTCTGTCTCCTAACCTGTCCGTCTGTCTCCAGGTGTCCATAGCAGTAGGTCTGGCTGGTTTCACCAGTGTTCTCCTCATCGTCCTCTTCATTCTCATCAACAAATATGGCCGACGCAACAAGTTTGGATTGAAGGGTAAGTCATAGTGCACCACATGACCACACGTATGTGGACACCTGCTCCTCCAACATCTCATTCCATAAATCATGTTAAATAAAGGTTAAATACAAAAAAATGTTTTTAAAACAATATGGAGTTGGTCCCCCTTTGCTGCTATAACAGCCTATACTCTTCTGGGAAGGCTTTAATATGGAGTTGGTCCCCCCCTTTGTAGCTATAACAGCCTCCACTCTTCTGGGAAGGCTTTAATATGGAGTTGGTCCCCCCCTTTGCTGCTATAACAGCCTCCACTCTTCTGGGAAGGCTTTAATATGGAGTTGGTCCCCCCTTTGCTGCTATAACAGCCTCCACTCTTCTGGGAAGGCTTTAATATGGAGTTGGTCCCCCCTTTGCTGCTATAACAGCCTCCACTCTTCTGGGAAGTCATTAATATGGAGTTGGTCCCCCTTTGCTGCTATAACAGCCTCCACTCTTCTGGGAAGGCTTTAATATGGAGTTGGTCCCCCCTTTGTAGCTATAACAGCCTCCACTCTTCTGGGAAGTCATTAATATGGAGTTGGTCCCCCCTTTGCAGCTATAACAGCCTCCACTCTTCTGGGAAGTCATTAATATGGAGTTGGTCCCCCCTATAACAGCCTCCACTCTTCTGGGAAGTAATTAATATGGAGTAGGTCCCCCTTTGCTGCTATAACAGCCTCTACTCTTCTGGGAAGTCATTAATATGGAGTTGGTCCCCCTTTGCAGCTATAACAGTCTCTACTCTTCTGGGAAGTCATTAATATGGAGTAGGTCCCCCTTTGCTGCTATAACAGCCTCTACTCTTCAGGGAAGGCTTTAATATGGAGTTGGTCCCCCCTTTGCAGCTATAACAGCCTCCACTCTTCTGGGAAGGCTTTAATATGGAGTTGGTCCCCCCTTTGCAGCTATAACAGCCTCCACTCTTCTGGGAAGGCTTTAATATGGAGTTGGTCCCCCCTTTGCAGCTATAACAGCCTCCACTCTTCTGGGAAGGCTTTAATATGGAGTTGGTCCCCCCTTTGCAGCTATAACAGCCTCCACTCTTCTGGGAAGTCATTAATATGGAGTTGGTCCCCCCTTTGCTGCTATAACAGCCTCCACTCTTCTGGGAAGTCATTAATATGGAGTTGGTCCCCCTTTGCTGCTATAACAGCCTCCACTCTTCTGGGAAGTCATTAATATGGAGTTGGTCCCCCCTTTGCAGCTATAACAGCCTCTACTCTTCTGGGAAGTCATTAATATGGAGTTGGTCCCCCTTTGCTGCTATAACAGCCTCTACTCTTCTGGGAAGTCATTAATATGGAGTTGGTCCCCCCTTTGCTGCTATAACAGCCTCCACTCTTCTGGGAAGTCATTAATATGGAGTTGGTCCCCCCTATGCAGCTATAACAGCCTCTACTCTTCTGGGAAGTCATTAATATGGAGTTGGTCCCCCCTTTGCAGCTATAACAGCCTCTACTCTTCTGGGAAGTCATTAATATGGAGTTGGTCCCCCCTATGCTGCTATAACAGCCTCTACTCTTCTGGGAAGTCATTAATATGGAGTTGGTCCCCCCTTTGCTGCTATAACAGCCTCTACTCTTCTGGGAAGTCATTAATATGGAGTTGGTCCCCCCTTTGCAGCTATAACAACCTCTACTCTTCTGGGAAGTCATTAATATGGAGTTGGTCCCCCCTTTGCTGCTATAACAGCCTCTACTCTTCTGGGAAGTCATTAATATGGAGTTGGTCCCCCCTTTGCAGCTATAACAGCCTCCACTCTTCTGGGAAGTCATTAATATGGAGTTGGTCCCCCCTTTGCTGCTATAACAGCCTCTACTCTTCTGGGAAGTCATTAATATGGAGTTGGTCCCCCCTTTGCTGCTATAACAGCCTCTACTCTTCTGGGAAGTCATTAATATGGAGTTGGTCCCCCCTTTGCTGCTATAACAGCCTCTACTCTTCTGGGAAGTCATTAATATGGAGTTGGTCCCCCTTTGCTATAACAGCCTCTACTCTTCTGGGAAGTCTTAATATAACAGCCTCTACTCTTCTGGGAAGTCATTAATATGGAGTTGGTCCCCCCTTTGCTGCTATAACAGCCTCTACTCTTCTGGGAAGTCTTTAATATGGAGTTGGTCCCCCCTTTGCTGCTATAACAGCCTCCACTCTTCTGGGAAGTCATTAATATGGAGTTGGTCCCCCCTTTGCTGCTATAACAGCCTCTACTCTTCTGGGAAGTCATTAATATGGAGTTGGTCCCCCCTTTGCTGCTATAACAGCCTCTACTCTTCTGGGAAGTCATTAATATGGAGTTGGTCCCCCCTTTGCTGCTATAACAGCCTCTACTCTTCTGGGAAGTCATTAATATGGAGTTGGTCCCCCCTTTGCTGCTATAACAGCCTCTACTCTTCTGGGAAGTCATTAATATGGAGTTGGTCCCCCCTTTGCTGCTATAACAGCCTCTACTCTTCTGGGAAGTCATTAATATGGAGTTGGTCCCCCCTTTGCAGCTATAACAGCCTCCACTCTTCTGGGAAGTCATTAATATGGAGTTGGTCCCCCCTTTGCTGCTATAACAGCCTCTACTCTTCTGGGAAGGCTTTAATATGGAGTTGGTCCCCCCTTTGCTGCTATAACAGCCTCTACTCTTCTGGGAAGGCTTTAATATGGAGTTGGTCCCCCCTTTGCTGCTATAACAGCCTCCACTCTTCTGGGAAGGCATTAATATGGAGTTGGTCCCCCCTTTGCTGCTATAACAGCCTCTACTCTTCTGGGAAGTCATTAATATGGAGTTGGTCCCCCCTTTGCAGCTATAACAGCCTCCACTCTTCTGGGAAGTCATTAATATGGAGTTGGTCCCCCCTTTGCTGCTATAACAGCCTCTACTCTTCTGGGAAGGCTTTAATATGGAGTTGGTCCCCCCTTTGCTGCTATAACAGCCTCCACTCTTCTGGGAAGGCATTAATATGGAGTTGGTCCCCCCTTTGTAGCTATAACAGCCTCTACTCTTCTGGGAAGTCATTAATATGGAGTTGGTCCCCCCTTTGCTGCTATAACAGCCTCCACTCTTCTGGGAAGTCATTAATATGGAGTTGGTCCCCCCTTTGCTGCTATAACAGCCTCCACTCTTCTGGGAAGTCATTAATATGGAGTTGGTCCCCCCTTTGCTGCTATAACAGCCTCCACTCTTCTGGGAAGTCATTAATATGGAGTTGGTCCCCCCTATGCCTAGTCAACGCCATTTTACCTGCTGTTTGTTGTGCTAGCTGATTAGCCTCGCCTACTGTTTTTAGCTAGCTTTCCCAATTCAACACCTGTGATTACTGTATGCCTCGCTGTATGTCTCTCCCAAATGTCAATATGCCTTGTATACTGTTGTTCAGGTTAGTTATCATTGTTTTAGTTCACAATGGAGCCCCTAGATCCACTCTGCATACCCCTGTTACCTCCTTTGTCCCACCCCCCACACATGCGGTGACCTCACCCATTACAACCAGCATGTCCAGAGATACAACCTCTCTCATCATCACCCAGTGCCTGGGCTTACCTCCGCTGTACCCGCACCCCACCATACCCCTGTCTGCGCATTATGCCCTGAATATATTCTACCATGCCCAGAAACCTGCTCCTCTTATCCTCTGCCCCCAACGCTCTAGGCGACCAGTTTTGATAGCCTTTAGCCGCACCCTCATACTACTCCTTCTCTGTTCCGCGGGTGATGTGGAGGTAAACCCAGGCCCTGCATGCCCCCAGGTACCCTCATTTGTTGACTTCTGTGATCGAAAAAGTCTTGGTTTTATGCATGTCAACATCAGAAGCCTCCTCCCTAAGTTTGTTTTACTCACTGCTTTAGCACACTCTGCTAACCCTGATGTCCTTGCCGTGTCTGAATCCTGGCTCAGGAAGGCCACCAAAAATTCAGAGATTTCCATACCCAACTATAACATCTTCCGTCAAGATAGAACTGCCAAAGGGGGCGGAGTCGCAGTCTACTGCAGAGATAGCCTGCAAAGTAATGTCATACTTTCCAGGTCCATACCCAAACAGTTTGAACTACTAATTTTGAAAATTACTCTCTCCAGAAACAAGTCTCTCACTGTTGCCGCCTGCTACCGACCCCCGTCAGCTCCCAGCTGTGCCCTGGACACCATTTGTGAATTGATCGCCCCCCATCTAGCTTCAGAGTTTGTTCTGTTAGGTGACCTAAACTGGGATATGCTTAACACCCTGGCAGTCCTACAATCTAAGCTAGATGCCCTCAATCTCACTCAAATCATCAAGGAACCCACCAGGTACAACCCTAACTCTGTAAACAAGGGCACCCTCATAGACGTCATCCTGACCAACTGGCCCTCCAAATATACCTCCGCTGTCTTCAACCAGGATCTCAGCGATCACTGCCTCATCGCCTGTATCCGCCACGGAGCCGCAGTCAAACGACCACCCCTCATCACTGTCAAACGCTCCCTAAAACACTTCTGTGAGCAGGCCTTTCTAATCGACCTGGCCCGGGTATCCTGGAAGGACATTGACCTCATCCCGTCAGTTGAGGATGCCTGGTCATTCTTTAAAAGTAACTTCCGCACCATTTTAGATAAGCATGCTCCGTTAAAAAAAATGCAGAACCAAGAACAGATACCGCCCTTGGTTCACTCCAGACCTGACTGCCCTCGACCAGCACAAAAACATCCTGTGGCGGACTGCAATAGCATCGAATAGCCCCTCGAATAGTGATATGCAACTGTTCAGGGAAGTCAGGAACCAATACACGCAGTCAGTCAGGAAAGCTAAGGCCAGCTTCTTCAGGCAGAAGTTTGCATCCTGTAGCTCCAACTCCAAAAGGTTCTGGGACACTGTGAAGTCCATGGAGAACAAGAGCACCTCCTCCCAGCTGCCCACTGCACTGAGGCTAGGTAACACGGTCTCCACCGATAAATCCATGATTATCGAAAACTTCAATAAGCACTTCTCAACGGCTGGCCATGCCTTCCGCCTGGCTACTCCAACCTCGGCCAACAGCTCCGCCCCCCCCGTAGTTCCTCACCCAAGCCTCTCCAGGTTCTCCTTTACCCAAATCCAGATAGCAGATGTTCTGAAAGAGCTGCAAAACCTGGACCCGTACAAATCAGCTGGGCTTGACAATCTGGACCCGCTATTTCTGAAACTATCTGCCGCCATTGTCGCAACCCCTATTACCAGCCTGTTCAACCTCTCTTTCATATCGTCTGAGATCCCCAAGGATTGAAAGCTGCCGCAGTCATCCCCCTCTTCAAAGGGGAGACACCCTGGACCCAAACTGCTATAGACCTATATCCATCCTGCCCTGCCTATCTAAGGTCTTCGAAAGCCAAGTCAACAAACAGGTCACTGACCATCTCGAATCCCACCGTACCTTCTCCGCTGTGCAATCTGGTTTCCGAGCCGGTCACGGTGCACCTCAGCCACACTCAAGGTACTAAATGATATCATAACCGCCATCGATAAAAGACAGTACTGTGCAGCCGTCTTCATCGACCTCGCCAAGGCTTTCGACTCTGTCAATCACCAAATTCTTATCGGCAGACTCAACAGCCTCGGTTTTTCGGATGACTGCCTTGCCTGGTTCACCAATTACTTTGCAGACAGAGTTCAGTGTGTCAAATCAGAGGGCATGCTGTCCGGTCCTCTGGCAGTCTCTATGGGGTGCCACAGGGTTCAATTCTCGGGCCGACTCTTTTCTCTGTATATATCAATGATGTTGCTCTTGCTGCGGGCGATTCCCTGATCCACCTCTACGCAGACGACACCATTCTATATACTTTCGGCCCGTCATTGGACACTGTGCTATCCAACCTCCAAACGAGCTTCAATGCCATACAGCACTCCTTCCGTGGCCTCCAACTGCTCTTAAACGCGAGTAAAACCAAATGCATGCTTTTCAACCGATCGCTGCCTGCACCCGCATGCCCGACTAGCATCACCACCCTGGATGGTTCCAACCTTGAATATGTGGACATCTATAAGTACCTAGGTGTCTGGCTAGACTGCAAACTCTCCTTCCAGACTCATCAAACATCTCCAATCAAAAATCAAATCCAGAGTCGGCTTTCTATTCCGCAACAAAGCCTCCTTCACTCACGCTGCCAAGCTTACCCTAGTAAAACTGACTATCCTACCGATCCTCGACTTCGGCGATGTCATCTACAAAATGGCTTCCAACACTCTACTCAGCAAACTGGATGCAGTCTATCACAGTGCCATCCGTTTTGTCACTAAAGCACCTTATACCACCCACCACTGCGACTTGTATGCTCTAGTCGGCTGGCCCTCACTACATATTCGTCGCCAGACCCACTGGCTCCAGGTCATCTACAAGTCCATGCTAGGTAAAGCTCCGCCTTATCTCAGTTCACTGGTCACGATGGCAACACCCATCCGTAGCACGCGCTCCAGCAGGTGTATCTCACTGATCATCCCTAAAGCCAACACCTCATTTGGCCGCCTTTCGTTCCAGTACTCTGCTGCCTGTGACTGGAACGAATTGCAAAAATCGCTGAAGTTGGAGACTTTTATCTCCCTCTCCAACTTCAAACATCAGCTATCCGAGCAGCTAACCGATCGCTGCAGCTGTACATAGTCTATAGGTAAATAGCTCACCCTTTTTCACCTACCTCATTCCCATACTGTTTTTATACTGTTTTTATTTATTTACTTTTCTGCTCTTTTGCACACCAATATCTCTACCTGTACATGCCCATCTGATCATTTATCACTCCAGTGTTAATCTGCAAAATTGTATTATTCGCCTACCTCCTCATGCCTTTTGCACACATTGTATATAGACTGCCCATTTTTTTCTACTGTGTTATTGACTTGCTAATTGTTTACTCCATGTGTAACTCTGTGTTGTCTGTTCACACTGCTATGCTTTATCTTGGCCAGGTCGCAGTTGCAAATGAGAACTTGTTCTCAACTAGCCTACCTGGTTAAATAAAGGTAAAATAAAAAAATAAAAAAATAAAAATAACAGCCTCCACTCTTCTGGGAAGGCTTTCCACTAGATGTTGGAACATTGCTGCTATAACAGCCTCCACTCTTCAGGGAAGGCTTTAATATGGAGTTGGTCCCCCCTTTGCAGCTATAACAGCCTCCACTCTTCAGGGAAGGCTTTAATATGGAGTTGGTCCCCCCTTTGCTGCTATAACAGCCTCCACTCTTCTGGGAAGTCATTAATATGGAGTTGGTCCCCCCTTTGCAGCTATAACAGCCTCCACTCTTCTGGGAAGGCTTTCCACTAGATGTTGGAACATTGCTGCTATAACAGCCTCCACTCTTCTGGGAAGGCTTTCCACTAGATGTTGGAACATTGCTGCTATAACAGCCTCCACTCTTCTGGGAAGGCTTTCCACTAGATGTTAGGACATTGCTGCTATAACAGCCTCCACTCTTCTGGGAAGGCTTTCCACTAGATGTTGGAACATTGCTGCTATAACAGCCTCCACTCTTCTGGGAAGGCTTTCCACTAGATGTTGGAACATTGCTGCTATAACAGCCTCCACTCTTCTGGGAAGGCTTTCCACTAGATGTTGGAACATTGCTGCTATAACAGCCTCCACTCTTCTGGGAAGGCTTTCCACTAGATGTTGGAACATTGCTGCTATAACAGCCTCCACTCTTCTGGGAAGGCTATCCACTAGATGTTAGAACATTGCTGCTATAACAGCAACAGCCTCCACTCTTCTGGGAAGGCTTTCCACTAGATGTTAGAACATTGCTGCTATAACAGCCTCCACTCTTCTGGGAAGGCTTTCCACTAGATGTAGGAACATTGTTGCTACAACAGCCTCCACTCTTCTGGGAAGGCTTTCCACTAGATGTAGGAACATTGTTGCTATAACAGCCTCCACTCTTCTGGGAAGGCTTTCCACTAGATGTTGGAACATTGCTGCTATAACAGCCTCCACTCTTCTGGGAAGGCTGTC
Organism: Oncorhynchus keta; assembly: GCF_023373465.1. Lineage (NCBI taxonomy): Eukaryota > Metazoa > Chordata > Actinopteri > Salmoniformes > Salmonidae > Oncorhynchus > Oncorhynchus keta. The sequence continues at coordinate 127,925 of NW_026287375.1, read as the reverse complement.
CACTAGATGTTAGAACATTGCAGCTGGGACTTCCATTCAGTCACAAGAGCATTAGTGAAGTCTGGAACTGATGTTGGGTGATTAATTAATAACGATTATTGAGGTCAGGGCTCTGTGTAGGCCAGTCAAGTTCTTCCACGCTGATCCCGACAAACCATTTCTGTATGGATCTTGATTTGTGCACGTTGGCATTGCTGGAACAGCATGCTGAAACAAGAAATGGCCTTCCCCAAACTGTTACCACAAAGTTGGAAGCACAGAATTGTCTAGAATGTCACTGTATGCTGCAGCGTTAAGATGTCCCTTCACTGGAACTGAGGGGCCCGAACCATGAAAAATGGCCCCAGACTGTTACTCCTCCTCCACCAAAATTATATTTTTTGAAATTTGATTTCACATTTATTTAACCAGGTAGGCCAGTTGAGAACAAGTTCTCATTTACAACTGATACCTGGCAAAGATAAAGCAAAGCAGTTCGACACAAACAACACAGAGTTACACATGGAATAAAGAAACTGGCCAGCTGACTGACTGGGGTCTGACTGGCCAGCTGACTGACTGACTGGGGTCTGACTGGCCAGCTGACTGACTGGGGTCTGACTGGCCAGCTGACTGACTGGGGTCTGACTGGCCAGCTGACTGACTGGGGTCTGACTGGCCAGCTGACTGACTGGGGTCTGACTGGCCAGCTGGCTGACTGGGGTCTGACTGGCCAGCTGACTGACTGGGGTCTGACTGGCCAGCTGGTAGACCGGGGTCTGACTGGGGTCTGACTGGCCAGCTGGTAGACAGGGGTTTGACTGGGGTCTGACTGGCCAGCTGGCTGGCTGGGGTTTAATTGAGGTCTGACTGGGGTCTGACTGGACAACTGGTAGACCGGGGTCTGACTGGGGTCTGACTGGCCAGCTGGCTGACTGGAGTCTGACTGGCCAGCTGGCTGACTGGGGTCTGACTGGGGTCTGACTGGCCAGCTGGCTGACTGGGACCTGACTGGGGTCTGTCTCTCCGGTTGCCAGCGTCGCTGCATCACCTTCAGAAGAAAGGCGGTGGGTAAAACCCTTTTCTATATTCAGCAATATGTTTTGGACAAATGTTGCAGGGCCCAGATAACGATCATGGACAGGACCCACGATCAGATCTAGTAGCCATGGTGGAAGAGGGCCCAGATAACGATTATGGACAGGACCCACGATCAGATCTAGTAGCCATGGTGGAAGAGGGCCCAGATAATGATTATGGACAGGACCCACGATCAGATCTAGTAGCCATGGTGGAAGATTATGGACAGGACCCAGATCTAGTATGGTGGAAGAGGGCCCAGATTATGGACAGGACCCACGATCAGATCTAGTAGCCATGGTGGAAGAGGGGACCCCACGATCAGATCTAGATGGTGGAAGAGGGCCCAGATAACGGGACAGGACCCACGATCAGATCTAGTAGCCATGGTGGAAGAGGGCCCAGATAACGATTATGGACAGGACCCACGATCAGATCTAGTAGCCATGGTGGAAGAGGGCCCAGATAACGATTATGGACAGGACCCACGATCAGATCTAGTAGCCATGGTGGAAGAGGGCCCAGATTATGGACAGGACCCACGATCAGATCTAGTAGCATGGTGGAAGGACCCACCCACGATCAGATCTAGTAGCCATGGTGGAAGAGGGCCCAGATAACGATTATGGACAGGACCCACGATCAGATCTAGTAGCCATGGTGGAAGAGGGCCCAGATAACGATTATGGACAGGACCCACGATCAGATCTAGTAGCCATGGTGGAAGAGGGCCCAGATAACGATTATGGACAGGACCCACGATCAGATCTAGTAGCCATGGTGGAAGAGGGCCCAGATAATTATGATTATGGACATGACCCTAGTAGCCATGAAGAGGGCAGATCTAGGAGGACCATGGTGGAAGAGGGCCCAGATAACGATTATGGACAGGACCCACGATCAGATCTAGTAGCCATGGTGGAAGAGGGCCCAGATAACGATTATGGACAGGACCCACGATCAGATCTAGTAGCCATGGTGGAAGAGGGCCCAGATAACGATTATGGACAGGACCCACGATCAGATCTAGTAGCCATCTATTATGGAGCCATCAGATCTAGTAGCCATGGTGGAAGAGGCCCAGATAACGATTATGGACAGGACCCACGATCAGATCTAGTAGCCATGGTGGAAGAGGGCCCAGATAACGATTATGGACAGGACCCACGATCAGATCTAGTAGCCATGGTGGAAGAGGGCCCAGATAACGATTATGGACAGGACCCGATCAGATCTAGTAGCCATCCCAGATCTTAGGACAGGACCCACGATCAGATCTAGTATGGTGGAAGAGGGCCCAGATAACGATTATGGACAGGACCCACGATCAGATCTAGTAGCCATGGTGGAAGAGGGCCCAGATAACGATTATGGACAGGACCCACGATCAGATCTAGTAGCCATGGTGGAAGCCCAGATAACGATTATGGACAGGACCCACGATCAGATCTAGTAGCCATGGTGGAAGGGCCCAGATAACGATTATGGACAGGACCCACGATCAGATCTAGTAGCCATGGTGGAAGAGGGCCCAGATAACGATTATGGACAGGACCCACGATCAGATCTAGTAGCCATGGTGGAAGAGGGCCCAGATAACGATTATGGACAGGACCCACGATCAGATCTAGTAGCCATGGTGGAAGAGGGACCCCAGATAATCTAGTAGCCATTGGATGGACAGGACCCACGATCAGATCTAGTAGCCATGGTGGAAGACAGGGCAGATCTAGTAGCCATGGTGGAAGAGGGCCCAGATAACGATTATGGACAGGACCCACGATCAGATCTAGTAGCCATGGTGGAAGAGGGCCCAGATAACGATTATGGACAGGACCCACGATCAGATCTAGTAGCCATGGTGGAAGAGGGCCCAGATAACGATTATGGACAGGACCCACGATCAGATCTAGTAGCCATGGTGGAAGAGGGCCCAGATAACGATTATGGACAGGACCCACGATCAGATCTAGTAGCCATGGTGGAAGAGGGCCCAGATAACGATTATGGACAGGACCCACGATCAGATCTAGTAGCCATGGTGGAAGAGGGCCCAGATAACGATTATGGACAGGACCCACGATCAGATCTAGTAGCCATGGTGGAAGAGGGCCCAGATAACGATTATGGACAGGACCCAGATCAGATCTAGTAGCCATGGTGGAAGAGGGCCCAGATAACGATTATGGACAGGACCCACGATCAGATCTAGTAGCCATGGTGGAAGAGGGCCCAGATATGGACGGACCCACGATCAGATCTAGTAGCCATGGTGGAAGAGGCCCAGGATGGACAGGACCACGATCAGATCTAGTAGCCATGGTGGAAGAGGGCCCAGATAACGATTATGGTGGACCCACGATCAGATCTAGTAGCCATGGTGGAAGAGGGCCCAGATAACGATTATGGACAGGACCCACGATCAGATCTAGTAGCCATGGTGGAAGAGGGCCCAGATAACGATTATGGACAGGACCCACGATCAGATCTAGTAGCCATGGTGGAAGAGGGCCCAGATAACGATTATGGACAGGACCCACGATCAGATCTAGTAGCCATGGTGGAAGAGGGCCCAGATAACGATTATGGACAGGACCCACGATCAGATCTAGTAGCCATGGTGGAAGAGGGCCCAGATAACGATTATGGACAAGGACCCACGATCAGATCTAGTAGCCATGGTGGAAGAGGGCCCAGATAACGATTATGGACAAGGACCCACGATCAGATCTAGTAGCCATGGTGGAAGAGGGCCCAGATAACGATTATGGACAAGGACCCACGATCAGATCTAGTAGCCATGGTGGAAGAGGGCCCAGATAACGATTATGGACAGGACCCACGATCAGATCTAGTAGCCATGGTGGAAGAGGGCCCAGATAACGATTATGGACAGGACCCACGATCAGATCTAGTAGCCATGGTGGAAGAGGGCCCAGATAACGATTATGGACAGGACCCACGATCAGATCTAGTAGCCATGGTGGAAGAGGGCCCAGATAACGATTATGGACAGGACCCACGATCAGGTGGAAGAGGGCCCCGAATCTTAGTCAGCCATGGTGGAAGAGGGCCCAGATAACGATTATGGACAGGACCCACGATCAGATCTAGTAGCCATGGTGGAAGAGGGCCCAGATAACGGGACAGGACCACGATCAGATCTAGTAGCCATGGTGGAAGAGGGCCCAGATAACGATTATGGACAGGACCCACGATCAGATCTAGTAGCCATGGTGGAAGAGGGCCCAGATAACGATTATGGACAGGACCCACGATCAGATCTAGTAGCCATGGTGGAAGAGGGCCCAGATAATTATGGACAGACCCACGATGGACCATGGAAGAGGGCCCAGGATCAGATCTAGTAGCCATGGTGGAAGATAACGGGCCCATCAGATCTAGTAGCCATGGTGGAAGAGGGCCCAGATAACGATTATGGACAGGACCCACGATCAGATCTAGTAGCCATGGTGGAAGAGGGCCCAGATAACGATTATGGACAGGACCCACGATCAGATCTAGTAGCCATGGTGGAAGAAGATTATGGACAGGACCCATCAGATCTAGTAGCCATGGTGGAAGAGGGCCCAGATTTATGGACAGGACCCACGATCAGATCTAGTAGCCATGGTGGAAGAGGGCCCAGATAACGATTATGGACAGGACCCACGATCAGATCTAGTAGCCATGGTGGAAGAGGGCCCAGATAACGATTATGGACAGGACCCACGATCAGATCTAGTAGCCATGGTGGAAGATAACGATTATGGACAGGACCCACGATCAATCTAGTAGCCATGGTGGAAGAGGGCCCAGATAACGATTATGGACAGGACCCACGATCAGATCTAGTAGCCATGGTGGAAGAGGGCCAAATCCATTTTCCATTTTGGCGAAAAACAACGAGAAGGAAAAAGCTTCTTCTATTAATCAATGATTTTTTTTTTTGTGGGAGATTAAAAATGTATCTTTTGACATATTCTGAAAGTTACGACGCGTTCTATTATTTCCAGTGTGGCCATAATAATAACTATAACTATAATAATAATAATATATAACTATAATAATAATAATATATAACTATAATAATAATAATATATAACTATAATAATAATAATATATAACTATAATAATAATAATATATAACTATAATAATAATAATATATAACTATAATAATAATAATATATAACTATAATAATAATAATATATAACTATAATAATAATAACTATAACTATAATAATAATAATATATAACTATAATAATAATAATATATAACTATAATAATAACTGTTAAAGCCATTTATAAGCTTTGGTCTCTGCATCTCCCTTTCCTTCCTTCTGCCTCTCATGTTCTGCCCTCCACGGCTTGGCATTTGGAACGGAACTAGTTTCATATTATTTATAGTATACAGTCTATTGACGTACCGGTGCGTCAATCTAAGTAACATAATACATTTATATCTGTCAGTTCAATGAGCTGGAGATGCCTTTTCTGCATGGGCTGTGTCTCTATACACCGCTTCCTCCTATATGTCGCCCTTCCCTCTCTGCGGTGGAAAGAGTCTGATTTATACCTCTGTTTGTCAGACCGGTAAGACATCCTGAAAACGTCTGTAGCATCCTAACGGTTTGGCCAACAAAACTAATATGGTATTCTCCGTTGTGCTGTACGACCTCCACGAAGTCGTCTGAAGTAGGTAACGCCGATGTGGCAACTTTTGTCTGAGGTGTCTGAACCGTTTTACCCCACTGTAAGAAGGAGAGACTCTCACCAACACTTGTCTGAGGTGTCTGGACCGTTTTACCCCACTGTAAGAAGAGGAGACTCTCACCAACACTTGTCTGAGGTGACTGGACCGTTTTACCACACTGTAAGAAGGGGAGACTCTCACCAACACTTGTCTGAGGTGTCTGGACCGTTTTACCCCACTGTAAGAAGAGGAGACTCTCACCAACACTTGTCTGAGGTGTCTGGACCGTTTTACCCCACTGTAAGAAGAGGAGACTCTCACCAACACTTGTCTGAGGTGTCTGGACCGTTTTACCCCACTGTAAGAAGAGGAGACTCTCACCAACACTTGTCTGAGGTGTCTGGACCATTTACCCCACTGTAAGAAGGGGAGACTCTCACCAACACTTGTCTGAGGTGTCTGGACCATTTACCCCACTGTAAGAAGGGGAGACTCTCACCAACACTTGTCTGAGGTGTCTGGACCGTTTTACCCCACTGTAAGAAGAGGAGACTCTCACCAACACTTGTCTGAGGTGTCTGGACCGTTTTACCCCACTGTAAGAAGAGGAGACTCTCACCAACACTTGTCTGAGGTGTCTGGACCATTTACCCCACTGTAAGAAGGGAGACTCTCACCAACACTTGTCTGAGGTGTCTGGACCATTTACCCCACTGTAAGAAGGGGAGACTCTCACCAACACTTGTCTGAGGTGTCTGGACCATTTACCCCACTGTAAGAAGGGGAGACTCTCACCAACACTTGTCTGAGGTGTCTGGACCATTTACCCCACTGTAAGAAGGGGAGACTCTCACCAACACTTGTCTGAGGTGTCTGGACCGTTTTACCCCACTGTAAGAAGAGGAGACTCTCACCAACACTTGTCTGAGGTGTCTGGACTGTTTTACCCCACTGTAAGAAGGGGAGACTCTCACCAACACTTGTCTGAGGTGTCAGGACCATTTACCCCACTGTAAGAAGGGGAGACTCTCACCAACACGGCGGTGTTCTCCGTTTTGTTCTGTTTCCCCACCAGTGTTATGGGACTGGTCTGAAGGACCCCCCCCCAGCAGCTTACACTCCGAACAATGTGTACGTATTTAACCTATCCTGACAAACAACTGGCTGCATTCCCAAATCTCCTCAAAGTTTCCCACCTTTCGTTCTACCTTTCTACAGTTTGTTTCTCTTGTTTCAGTGTCTGAAGACCTAGATCTCCCAGTAGAATGTATTGCATATCAGAAACTGAACGGCTGTCGGCAATAATCTCCACAATACACCCAGTCTGTTGTCCTGGTTCCAGGAATACAGCATTATTTTACAGCACATGTAATAACGGTGAACAGGACCGAGGCCCTCATTGATTGGTAGTGTTTCTGACTCTTCCTGTATATTTTCATTCTACTGTACATTGACTGGTAGTGTTTCTGACTAGCCCTGTATATTTTCATTCTACTGTACATTGACTGGTAGTGTTTCTGACTCTTCCTGTATATTTTCATTCTACTGTACATTGACTGGTAGTGTTTCTGACTAGCCCTGTATATTTTCATTCTACTGTACATTGACTGGTAGTGTTTCTGACTAGCCCTGTATATTTTCATTCTACTATACATTGACTGGTAGTGTTTCTGACTCTTCCTGTATATTTTCATTCTACTGTACATTGATTGGTAGTGTTTCTGACTAGCCCTGTATATTTTCATTCTACTATACATTGATTGGTAGTGTTTCTGACTAGTCCTGTATATTTTCTATTTTCATTCTACTATACATTGATTTGTAGTGTTTCTGACTCTTCCTGTATATTTTCATTCTACTGTACATTGACTGGTAGTGTTTCTGACTAGCCCTGTATATTTTCATTCTACTGTACATTGACTGGTAGTGTTTCTGACTAGCCCTGTATATTTTCATTCTACTATACATTGACTGGTAGTGTTTCTGACTCTTCCTGTATATTTTCATTCTACTGTACATTGATTGGTAGTGTTTCTGACTAGCCCTGTATATTTTCATTCTACTATACATTGACTGGTAGTGTTTCTGACTCTTCCTGTATATTTTCATTCTACTGTACATTGACTGGTAGTGTTTCTGACTAGCCCTGTATATTTTCATTCTACTGTACATTGATTGGTAGTGTTTCTGACTAGCCCTGTATATTTTCATTCTACAATACATTGACTGGTAGTGTTTCTGACTAGCCCTGTATATTTTCATTCTACTGTACATTGATTGGTAGTGTTTCTGACTAGCCCTGTATATTTTCATTCTACTATACATTGACTGGTAGTGTTTCTGACTCTTCCTGTATATTTTCATTCTACTGTACATTGACTGGTAGTGTTTCTGACTAGCCCTGTATATTTTCATTCTACTGTACATTGATTGGTAGTGTTTCTGACTAGCCCTGTATATTTTCATTCTACAATACATTGACTGGTAGTGTTTCTGACTAGCCCTGTATATTTTCATTCTACTGTACATTGATTGGTAGTGTTTCTGACTAGCCCTGTATATTTTCATTCTGCTATACATTGACTGGTAGTGTTTCTGACTCTTCCTGTATATTTTCATTCTACTGTACATTGATTGGTAGTGTTTCTGACTAGCCCTGTATATTTTCATTCTACTGTACATTGATTGGTAGTGTTTCTGACTAGCCCTTCTACTATACATTGATTGGTATATTTTTTTCATTCTACTATACATTGACTGGTAGTGTAGTGTTTGACTCTTCCTGTATATTTTCATTCTACTGTACATTGATTGGTAGTGTTTCTGACTAGTCCTGTATATTTTCATTCTACTATACATTGATTGGTAGTGTTTCAGACTAGCCCTGTATATTTTCATTCTACTATACATTGATTGGTAGTGTTTCTGACTAGCCCTGTATATTTTCATTCTACTATACATTGATTGGTAGTGTTTCTGACTCTTCCTGTATATTTTCATTCTACTATACATTGATTGGTAGTGTTTCTGACTAGCCCTGTATATTTTCATTCTACAATACATTGACTGGTAGTGTTTCTGACTAGCCCTGTATATTTTCATTCTACTGTACATTGATTGGTAGTGTTTCTGACTAGCCCTGTATATTTTCATTCTACTGTACATTGACTGGTAGTGTTTCTGACTAGCCCTGTATATTTTCATTCTGCTATACATTGACTGGTAGTGTTTCTGACTCTTCCTGTATATTTTCATTCTACTATACATTGATTGGTAGTGTTTATCTCTGCTATCCATGTCCCTCCTTGCCTTCTCACCCCCTTCTCCCTCCCCTTCCTCTGCCTCCCCCATATTTTGTCTCACTTCCACTAGGAATGGTGAGGCTGATTCCACATGTTCAGCTTGATAATTAGTGACAATTAGTGACAAAGTAATTTACTTACTCAAGGAAGCTCATTGAGCAAATGGTGCCAATTAACTCTGGATGCTAATGTACCCAGAAATGCGTAAAAAAAAAGCACCAAAACCCCATTATACACCAGCCGTTTACTACTGAGAGGAGGAGGAGAGGAGAGGAGGCATTGAGGAGGAGGAGAGGAGGAGGCGAGGAGGAGGAGGAGAGGAGAGTAGAGGAGGAGGCGAGGAGGAGGAGAGGAGAGGAGAGGAGGAGGAGAGGAGGAGGAGAGGAGAGGAGGCAATTGAGGAGGAGGAGAGGAGGAGGCGAGGAGGAGGAGAGGAGAGTAGAGGAGGAGGCGAGGATGAGGAGGAGAGGAGAGGAGGAGACATGGAGGAGGCATGGAGGAGGAGGAGAGTAGGAGACATGGATGAGAGGAGAGTGGAGGGGGAGGAGGAGACATGGAGGATGAGGAGACATGGAGGACGAAGAGAGAGGAGAGGAGGAGGCATGGAGGAGGAGGAGAGTTCTGACTGACTGTTGGTCTTTGCTCTCTCTCTCTCAACCTGAGGTGGTGGAACTACTCAGTCTTAATGTAAACCCTTGGTTCAACCCATTTGGTCAGCACTCCCCTGTAAACCCTTGGTTCAACCCATTTGGTCAGCACTCCCCTGTAGACCCTTGGTTCAACCCATTTGGTCAGCACTCCCCTGTAGACCCTTGGTTCAACCCATTTGGTCAGCACTCCCCTGTAAACCCTTGGTTCTACACTCCCCTGTAAACCCTTTGTTCTACACTCCCATGTAGACCCTTGGTTCAACCCATTTGGTCAGCACTCCCCTGTAAACCCTTGGTTCTACACTCCCCTGTAAACCCTTGGTTCAACCCATTTGGTCAGCACTCCCCTGTAAACCCTTGGTTCAACCCATTTGATCAGCACTCCCCTGTAAACCCTTGGTTCAACCCATTTGATCAGCACTCCCCTGTAAACCCTTGGTTCAACCCATTTGATCAGCACTCCCCTGTAAACCCTTGGTTCAACCCATTTGGTCAGCACTCCCCTGTAAACCCTTGGTTCAACCCATTTGATCAGCACTCCCCTGTAAACCCTTGGTTCAACCCATTTGGTCAGCACTCCCCTGTAAACCCTTGGTTCAACCCATTTGATCAGCACTCCCCTGTAAACCCTTGGTTCTACACTCCCCTGTAAACCCTTGGTTCAACCCATTTGATCAGCACTCCCCTGTAAACCCTTGGTTCAACCCATTTGATCAGCACTCCCTGTAAACCCTTGGTTCAACCCATTTGATCAGCACTCCCTGTAAACCCTTGGTTCAACCCATTTGATCAGCACTCCCCTGTAAACCCTTGGTTCAACCCATTTGGTCAGCACCCCCTGTAAACCCTTGGTTCAACCCATTTGATCAGCACTCCCCTGTAAACCCTTGGTTCAACCCATTTGATCAGCACTCCCCTGTAAACCCTTGGTTCAACCCATTTGATCAGCACTCCCCTGTAAACCCTTGGTTCTACACTCCCCTGTAAACCCTTGGTTCTACACTCCCATGTAAACCCTTGGTTCAACCCATTTGGTCAGCACTCCCCTGTAAACCCTTGGTTCTACACTCCCCTGTAGACCCTTGGTTCAACCCATTTGGTCAGCACTCCCCTGTAAACCCTTGGTTCAACCCATTTGATCAGCACTCCCCTGTAAACCCTTGGTTCAACCCATTTGATCAGCACTCCCCTGTAAACCCTTGGTTCAACCCATTTGATCAGCACTCCCCTGTAAACCCTTGGTTCAACCCATTTGGTCAGCACTCCCCTGTAAACCCTTGGTTCAACCCATTTGATCAGCACTCCCCTGTAAACCCTTGGTTCAACCCATTTGATCAGCACTCCCCTGTAAACCCTTGGTTCAACCCATTTGATCAGCACTCCCCTGTAAACCCTTGGTTCTACACTCCCCTGTAAACCCTTGGTTCAACCCATTTGATCAGCACTCCCCTGTAAACCCTTGGTTCAACCCATTTGATCAGCACTCCCCTGTAAACCCTTGGTTCAACCCATTTGATCAGCACTCCCCTGTAAACCCTTGGTTCAACCCATTTGATCAGCACTCCCCTGTAAACCCTTGGTTCTACACTCCCCTGTAAACCCTTGGTTCAACCCATTTGGTCAGCACTCCCCTGTAAACCCTTGGTTCAACCCATTTGATCAGCACTCCCTGGAAACCCTTGGTTCAACCCATTTGGTCAGCACCCCCCTGTAAACCCTTGGTTCTACACTCCCCTGTAAACCCTTGGTTCTACACTCCCCTGTAAACCCTTGGTTCAACCCATTTGGTCAGCACTCCCTGTAAACCCTTGGTTCAACCCATTTGATCAGCACTCCCCTGTAAACCCTTGGTTCAACCCATTTGATCAGCACTCCCTGTAGACCCTTGGTTCAACCCATTTGGTCAGCACTCCCTGTAAACCCTTGGTTCAACCCATTTGATCAGCACTCCCTGTAAACCCTTGGTTCAACCCATTTGATCAACACTCCCCTGTAAACCCTTGGTTCAACCCATTTGGTCAGCACTCCCTGTAAACCCTTGGATCAACCCATTTGATCAGCACTCCCCTGTAAACCCTTGGTTCAACCCATTTGATCAACACTCCCTGTAAACCCTTGGTTCTACACCCCCTGTAAACCCTTGGTTCAACCCATTTGATCAGCACTCCCCTGTAAACCCTTGGTTCAACCCATTTGATCAGCACTCCCCTGTAAACCCTTGGTTCAACCCATTTGATCAGCACTCCCTGTAAACCCTTGGTTCAACCCATTTGGTCAGCACTCCCCTGTAAACCCTTGGTTCAACCCATTTGATCAGCACCCCCTGTAAACCCTTGGTTCAACCCATTTGATCAGCACTCCCCTGTAAACCCTTGGTTCTACACTCCCCTGTAAACCCTTGGTTCTACACTCCCCTGTAAACCCTTGGTTCAACCCATTTGGTCAGCACTCCCCTGTAAACCCTTGGTTCAACCCATTTGATCAGCACTCCCCTGTAAACCCTTGGTTCTACACTCCCCTGTAAACCCTTGGTTCAACCCATTTGATCAGCACTCCCCTGTAAACCCTTGGTTCAACCCATTTGGTCAGCACTCCCTGTAAACCCTTGGTTCAACCCATTTGGTCAGCACTCCCCTGTAAACCCTTGGTTCAACCCATTTGGTCAGCACTCCCCTGTAAACCCTTGGTTCAACCCATTTGGTCAGCACTCCCCTGTAAACCCTTGGTTCAACCCATTTGGTCAGCACTCCCCTGTAAACCCTTGGTTCAACCCACTTGGTCAGCACTCCCCTGTAAACCCTTGGTTCAACCCATTTGGTCAGCACCCCCTGGAAACCCTTGGTTCAACCCATTTGATCAGCACTCCCCTGTAAACCCTTGGTTCAACCCATTTGATCAGCACTCCCCTGTAAACCCTTGGTTCAACCCATTTGATCAGCACTCCCTGTAAACCCTTGGTTCAACCCATTTGGTCATAACTCACCTTAATGTATATAAAAATATACAGTACTACTTCACAGCTTAATGTGTTCTACACAGTTCCACAACAATATACAGTACTATTTCACAGCTTAATGTGTTCTACACAGTTCCACAACAATATACAGTACTATGTCACAGCTTAATGTGTTCTACACAGTTCCACAACAATATACAGTACTACTTCACAGCTTAATGTGTTCTACACAGTTCCACATCAATATACAGTACTATTTCACAGCTTAATGTGTTCTACACAGTTCCACAACAATATACAGTACTATGTCACAGCTTAATGTGTTCTACACAGTTCCACATCAATATACAGTACTATTTCACAGCTTAATGTGTTCTACACAGTTCCACAACAATATACAGTACTATTTCACAGCCTAATGTGTTCTACACAGTTCCACAACAATATACAGTACTATTTCACAGCTTAATGTGTTCTACACAGTTCCACAACAATATACAGTACTACTTCACAGCTTAATGTGTTCTACACAGTTCCACAACAATATACAGTACTATTTCACAGCTTAATGTGTTCTACACAGTTCCACAACAATATACAGTACTACTTCACAGCTTAATGTGTTCTACACAGTTCCACAACAATATACAGTACTATTTCACAGCTTAATGTGTTCTACACAGTTCCACATCAATATACAGTACTATTTCACAGCTTAATGTGTTCTACACAGTTCCACAACAATATACAGTACTATTTCACAGCTTAATGTGTTCTACACAGTTCCACAACAATATACAGTACTATTTCACAGCGTGTTCTACACAGTTCCACAACAATATACAGTACTATTTCACAGCTTAATGTGTTCTACACAGTTCCACAACAATATACAGTACTATTTCACAGCTTAATGTGTTCTACACAGTTCCACAACAATATACAGTACTATTTCACAGCTTAATGTGTTCTACACAGTTCCACATCAATATACAGTACTATTTCACAGCTTAATGTGTTCTACACAGTTCCACAACAATATACAGTACTATTTCACAGCTTAATGTGTTCTACACAGTTCCACAACAATATACAGTACTATTTCACAGCTTAATGTGTTCTACACAGTTCCACAACAATATACAGTACTATTTCACAGCTTAATGTGTTCTACACAGTTCCACAACAATATACAGTACTATTTCACAGCTTAGTGTGTTCTACACAGTTCCACAACAATATACAGTACTATTTCACAGCTTAATGTGTTCTACACAGTTCCACAACAATATACAGTACTATTTCACAGCTTAATGTGTTCTACACAGTTCCACAACAATATACAGTACTATTTCACAGCTTAGTGTGTTCTACACAGTTCCACAACAATATACAGTACTATTTCACAGCTTAGTGTGTTCTACACAGTTCCACAACAATATACAGTACTATTTCACAGCTTAATGTGTTCTACACAGTTCCACAACAATATACAGTACTATTTCACAGCTTAATGTGTTCTACACAGTTCCACATCAATATACAGTACTATTTCACAGCTTAATGTGTTCTACACAGTTCCACAACAATATACAGTACTATTTCACAGCTTAATGTGTTCTACACAGTTCCACAACAATATACAGTACTATTTCACAGCTTAATGTGTTCTACACAGTTCCACATCAATATACAGTACTATTTCACAGCTTAATGTGTTCTACACAGTTCCACAACAATATACAGTACTATTTCACAGCTTAATGTGTTCTACACAGTTCCACATCAATATACAGTACTATTTCACAGCTTAATGTGTTCTACACAGTTCCACAACAATATACAGTACTATTTCACAGCTTAATGTGTTCTACACAGTTCCACAACAATATACAGTACTATTTCACAGCTTAATGTGTTCTACACAGTTCCACAACAATATACAGTACTATTTCACAGCGTGTTCTACACAGTTCCACAACAATATACAGTACTATTTCACAGCTTAATGTGTTCTACACAGTTCCACATCAATATACAGTACTATTTCACAGCTTAATGTGTTCTACACAGTTCCACAACAATATACAGTACTATTTCACAGCTTAATGTGTTCTACACAGTTCCACAACAATATACAGTACTATTTCACAGCTTAATGTGTTCTACACAGTTCCACAACAATATACAGTACTATTTCACAGCTTAATGTGTTCTACACAGTTCCACAACAATATACAGTACTATTTCACAGCTTAATGTGTTCTACACAGTTCCACAACAATATACAGTACTATTTCACAGCTTAATGTGTTCTACACAGTTCCACAACAATATACAGTACTATTTCACAGCTTAATGTGTTCTACACAGTTCCACAACAATATACAGTACTATTTCACAGCTTAATGTGTTCTACACAGTTCCACAACAATATACAGTACTATTTCACAGCTTAATGTGTTCTACACAGTTCCACAACAATATACAGTACTATTTCACAGCTTAATGTGTTCTACACAGTTCCACAAATATTTTTTTGTACCTTTATTTAACTAGGCAAGTCAGTTAAAAGATCAAATTCTTATTTTCAATGACAGCCTAGGAACAGTGGGTTAACTCCCTTGTTCAGGGGCAGCACGACAGATTTCCACCTTGTCAGCTCAGGGATTCGATCTTGCAACCTTTCGGCTACTAGTCCAACGCTCTAACCACTAGGCTACTAGTCCAACGCTCTAACCACTAGGCTACTAGTCCAACGCTCTAACCACTAGGTTACTAGTCCAACGCTCTAACCACTAGGCTACTAGTCCAACGCTCTAACCACTAGGCTACTAGTCCAACGCTCTAACCACTAGGTTACTAGTCCAACGCTCTAACCACTAGGCTACTAGTCCAACGCTCTAACCACTGGGCTACTAGTCCAACGCTCTAACCACTAGGTTACTAGTCCAACGCTCTAACCACTAGGCTACTAGTCCAACGCTCTAACCACTAGGCTACTAGTCCAACGCTCTAACCACTAGGCTACTAGTCCAACGCTCTAACCACTAGGCTACTAGTCCAACGCTCTAACCACTAGGCTACTAGTCCAACGCTCTAACCACTAGGCTACTAGTCCAACGCTCTAACCACTAGGCTACTAGTCCAACGCTCTAACCACTAGGCTACTAGTCCAACGCTCTAACCACTAGGCTACTAGTCCAACGCTCTAACCACTAGGCTACTAGTCCAACGCTCTAACCACTAGGCTACTAGTCCAACGCTCTAACCACTAGGCTACTAGTCCAACGCTCTAACCACTAGGCTACTAGTCCAACGCTCTAACCACTAGGCTACTAGTCCAACGCTCTGACCACTAGGCTACTAGTCCAACGCTCTAACCACTAGGCTACTAGTCCAACGCTCTAACCACTAGGCTACTAGTCCAACGCTCTAACCACTAGGCTACTAGTCCAACGCTCTAACCACTAGGCTACTAGTCCAACGCTCTAACCACCAGGCTACTAGTCCAACGCTCTAACCACCAGGCTACTAGTCCAACGCTCTAACCACCAGGCTACTAGTCCAACGCTCTAACCACCAGGCTACTAGTCCAACGCTCTAACCACTAGGCTACTAGTCCAACGCTCTAACCACTAGACTACTAGTCCAACGCTCTAACCACTAGGCTACTAGTCCAACGCTCTAACCACTAGGCTACTAGTCCAACGCTCTAACCACTAGGCTACTAGTCCAACGCTCTAACCACTAGGCTACTAGTCCAACGCTCTAACCACTAGGCTACTAGTCCAACGCTCTAACCACTAGGCTACTAGTCCAACGCTCTAACCACTAGGCTACTAGTCCAACGCTCTAACCACTAGGCTACTAGTCCAACGCTCTAACCACTAGGTTACTAGTCCAACGCTCTAACCACTAGGCTACTAGTCCAACGCTCTAACCACTAGGCTACTAGTCCAACGCTCTAACCACTAGGCTACTAGTCCAACGCTCTGACCACTAGGCTACTAGTCCAACGCTCTAACCACTAGGCTACTAGTCCAACGCTCTAACCACTAGGCTACTAGTCCAACGCTCTAACCACTAGGCTACTAGTCCAACGCTCTAACCACTAGACTACCTGCCACCCTATGCTGTTTAGGTTTTCTACTGCCCTGTTTACACCTTCACTATTACAGTGAAATGTTCTGTCCAGGAAATTGTCTAAAAGGGATTGAATGTGTTGCCTAATTGTTTTTTTTTGGCAGGTTTCCCTACTACTTTCCTTCCATCTATAGCATTTCTTAATGTTGTTTAATTCCTTTGGCTTTGATGCCTCATGATTGAGTACTGCTCTGTTCAGGTCAACTTGTGATTTTGCTGTGATCTGAGAAGGGTATCAATGGGCTGACTGTGAATGCTCTGAGAGACTCTTGTTCAGGTAAGGGATTATACCCCCTGAAATGGACAAAAATGAATGGGAACATACAGTGCCTTGCGAAAGTATTCGGCCCCCTTGAACTTTGCGACCTTTTGCCACATTTCAGGCTTCAAACATAAAGATATAAAACTGTATTTTATACCTGCTTCCTGACTCCTGCTTCAACAAGTGGGACACAATCATGAAGTGGAACAACATTTATTGGATATTTCAAACTTTTTTAACAAATCAAAAACTGAAAAATTGGGCGTGCAAAATTATTCACTGTACATTTGCAATATGGAGATTCTCATTGATCATACAGCAAATGCCGAAAAGTGCCCTTCACGTATGGAGGACTTCTGACCAGGGGCTATAGGGCTCTGGTCACATGACTTCCTGTTCTCTTCATAGTGGAGGACTTCTGACCAGGGGCTATAGGGCTCTGGTCACATGACTTCCTGTTCTCTTCATAGTGGAGGACTTCTGACCAGGGGCTATAGGGCTCTGGTCACATGACTTCCTGTTCTCTTCATAGTGGAGGACTTCTGACCAGGGGCTATAGGGCTCTGGTCACATGACTTCCTGTTCTCTTCATAGTGGAGGACTGCTGAATAACATTCAGGGGTTAACTCCAACAAACACAAGTCACAACTTCTATAGGGTTAGGGTTTTGTCTCTGAGAAATACTCACTCTAAAGCCAACAACTACAACTGTAAAAACAGTGTCTCTCACACCGCAGTCTGACTTCCTGCGAAGGACAGAACTTGACTGGAGAAAGTTGCACTGTTTCATTGTGTGTGTTTCTTTGGAGTACATCAGAGTTGATCTGATGGAAGATCTCTGCTCTTAGTCTGCTTCCCAGATGGCACCCTATCCTCTACATACTGCATTACCTTGGACCGGCGCCCTGGTTAAAAGTAGTGCACTGAATACGGTGCAAATTGGGACACAAGCTTAGATATATTCTACTGGAGATATGCTGTCTCAGAGCCCAATTCACAGCTACTGCATCTTATAAAACTCCTTCCAGAGACCACAGGGACGTTTTCTTCAGCGTCAGAACCCATTCACAGCTACTGCAACTTATATAACTCCTTCCAGAGACCACAGGGAGGTTTTCTTCAGCGTCAGGTAGCATTGATCCAGTCTGCAGGATGTTATCACTCAACAGCCCAACTTCTCCTGTTCTTCTCATCCTCCCTTTACCTATTCTCTGTAATCTGGCCCTCCCAGGAAGACATAGTTCTGAGTTGGGAGCCAGACAGGAACGTATAGTGCTGTAGCATTGTGCAGAGCTGCACAAAAGTAGTCCACTATATAGGGAATAGGGTGCGATTTGGGACGTAACCTCTGAGTGTGTAGTGGAGCCGTAGTGCTCATAGTTCAGAGAACTGAAACTTTTCAAATGATCAAACTCCTTCCAGAAACCACAGGGAGGTTTTTATCAGACGGCAGGTAGCATTGATGCAGTCTGTTGACTACTTTGACCAGAGCCAATAAGGCACTATTGGACCCAGAATATCTACAGCCTCTGATTGTGAGTGGGGATTGGATCCAGAACATCTACAGCCTCTGATTGTGAGTGGGTATTGGACCCAGAATATCTACAGCCTCTGATTGTGAGTGGGGATTGAACCCAGAACATCTACAGCCTCTAATTGTGAGTGGGTATTGGACCCAGAATATCTACAGCCTCTGATTGTGAGTGGGGATTGGACCCAGAACATCTATAGCCTCTAATTGTGAGTGGGTATTGGATCCAGGCCACCTACAGCCTCTGATTGTGAGTGGGGATTGGACCCAGAACATCTACAGCCTCTGATTGTGAGTGGGTATTGGATCCAGAACATCTACAGCCTCTGATTGTGAGTGGGTATTGGATCCAGAACATCTACAGCCTTTGATTATGAGTGGGTATTGGACCCAGAACACCTACAGCCTCTGATTGTGAGTGGGTATTGGATCCAGGCCACCTACAGCCTCTGATTGTGAGTGGGGATTGGACCCAGAACATCTACAGCCTCTGATTGTGAGTGGGGATTGGACCCAGAATATCTACAGCCTCTGATTGTGAGTGGGGATTGGACCCAGAACATCTACAGCCTCTAATTGTGAGTGGGTATTGGACCCAGAATATCTACAGCCTCTGATTGTGAGTGGGGATTGGACCCAGAACATCTACAGCCTCTAATTGTGAGTGGGTATTGGATCCAGAATATCTACAGCCTCTGATTGTGAGTGGGTATTGGACCCAGAATATCTACAGCCTCTGATTGTGAGTGGGTATTGGATCCAGAATATCTACAGCCTCTGATTGTGAGTGGGGATTGGACCCAGAACATCTATAGCCTCTAATTGTGAGTGGGTATTGGATCCAGGCCACCTACAGCCTCTGATTGTGAGTGGGGATTGGACCCAGAACATCTACAGCCTCTGATTGTGAGTGGGGATTGGACCCAGAATATCTACAGCCTCTGATTGTGAGTGGGGATTGGACCCAGAATATCTACAGCCTCTGATTGTGAGTGGGGATTGGACCCAGAACATCTACAGCCTCTAATTGTGAGTGGGTATTGGACCCAGAATATCTACAGCCTCTGATTGTGAGTGGGGATTGGACCCAGAATATCTACAGCCTCTGATTGTGAGTGGGGATTGGACCCAGAACATCTACAGCCTCTGATTGTGAGTGGGTATTGGACCCAGAATATCTACAGCCTCTGATTGTGAGTGGGTATTGGACCCAGAATATCTACAGCCTCTGATTGTGAGTGGGGATTGGACCCAGAACATCTACAGCCTCTGATTGTGAGTGGGTATTGGACCCAGAATATCTACAGCCTCTGATTGTGAGTGGGGATTGGACCCAGAATATCTACAGCCTCTGATTGTGAGTGGGTATTGGACCCAGAATATCTACAGCCTCTGATTGTGAGTGGGTATTGGGTATTGGACCCAGAATATCTACAGCCTCTGATTGTGAGTGGGTATTGGACCCAGAATATCTACAGCCTCTGATTGTGAGTGGGTATTGGACCCAGAATATCTACAGCCTCTGATTGTGAGTGGGGATTGGACCCAGAACATCTATAGCCTCTGATTGTGAGTGGGTATTGGATCCAGGCCACCTACAGCCTCTGATTGTGAGTGGGGATTGGACCCAGAACATCTACAGCCTCTGATTGTGAGTGGGTATTGGATCCAGAACATCTACAGCCTCTGATTGTGAGTGGGGATTGGACCCAGAATATCTACAGCCTCTGATTGTGAGTGGGGATTGGATCCAGAATATCTACAGCCTCTGATTTTGAGTGAGTATTGGATCCAGAATATCTACAGCCTCTGATTGTGAGTGGGTATTGGACCCAGAATATCTACAGCCTCTGATTGTGAGTGGGTATTGGAGCCAGAATATCTACAGCCTCTGATTGTGAGTGGGTATTGGATCCAGAATATCTACAGCCTCTGATTGTGAGTGGGTATTGGACCCAGAATATCTACAGCCTCTGATTGTGAGTGGGGATTAGACCCAGAATATCTACAGCCTCTGATTGTGAGTGGGTATTGGACCCAGAATATCTACAGCCTCTGATTGTGAGTGGGGATTGGACCCAGAACATCTACAGCCTCTGATTGTGAGTGGGTATTGGATCCAGAACATCTACAGCCTCTGATTGTGAGTGGGTATTGGATCCAGAACATCTACAGCCTTTGATTATGAGTGGGTATTGGACCCAGAACACCTACAGCCTCTGATTGTGAGTGGGTATTGAACTAGGCCGTCCACAGCCTCTGATGGTGAGTGGGTATTGGACCAGGCCATCTACAGCCTCTGATTGTGAGTGGGTATTGGATCCAGGCCGTCTACAGCCTCTGATGGTGAGTGTGTAATGGACCCAGGCCATCTACAGCCTCTGATTGTGAGTGGGTAATGGACCCAGGCCATCTACAGCCTCTGATTGTGAGTGGGTAATGGACCCAGGCCGTCCACAGCCTCTGATTGTGAGTGGGTAATGGACCCAGGCCGTCCACAGCCTCTGATAATGAGTGGGTATTGGATCATGGCCATCTACAGCCTCTGATTGTGAGTGGGTATTGAACTAGGCCATCTACAGCCTCTGATTGTGAGTGGGTAATGAACTAGGCCATCTACAGCCTCTGATTGTGAGTGGGTATTGAACTAGGCCATCTACAGCCTCTGATTGTGAGTGGGTAATGAACTAGGCCATCTACAGCCTCTGATTGTGAGTGGGTAATGAACTAGGCCATCTACAGCCTCTGATTGTGTGTGGGTATTGGACCAGGCCATCTACAGCCTCTGATTGTGAGTGGGTATTGGATCCAGGCCATCTACAGCCTCTGATTGTGAGTGGGTATTGGATCCAGGCCATCTACAGCCTCTGATTGTGAGTGGGTATTGGATCCAGGCCATCTACAGCCTCTGATTGTGAGTGGGTATTGGATCCAGGCCATCTACAGCCTCTGATTGTGAGTGGGTATTGGATCCAGGCCATCTACAGCTTCTGATTGTGAGTGGGTATTGGATCCAGGCCATCTACAGTCTCTGATTGTGAGTGGGTATTGGATCCAGGCCACCTACAGCCTCTGATTGTGAGTGGGTATTGGATCCAGGCCACCTACAGCCTCTGATTGTGAGTGTGTATTGGACCCAGGCCGTCTACAGTCTCTGATTGTGAGTCGGTATTGGATCCAGGCCACCTACAGCCTCTGATTGTGAGTGGGTATTGGATCCAGGCCGTCTACAGTCTCTGATTGTGAGTGGGTATTGGACCCAGGCCGTCTACAGCCTCTGATTGTGAGTGGGTATTGAAGTAGGCCATCCACAGCCTCTGATAAGTCGCTCTGGATAAGAGCGTCTGCTAAATGATTTAAATGTAAATGTAATGAGTGGGTATTGGACCCAGGCCGTCTACAGCATCTGATTGTGAGTGGGTATTGGATCCAGGCCGTCTACAGCCTCTGATTGTGAGTGGGTATTGGATCCAGGCCATCGACAGCTTCTGATTGTGAGTGTGTTTTGAACCAGGCCATCTACAGCCTCTGATTGTGAGTGTGTTTTGAACCAGGCCATCTACAGGCTCTGATTGTGAGTGGGTATTGGACCCAGGCCATCTACAGCCTCTGAATGTGAGTGTGTTTTGAACCAGACCATCTACAGCCTCTGATTGTGAGTGGGTATTGGACCCAGAACACCTACAGCCTCTGATTGTGAGTGGGTATTGGATCCAGGCCACCTACAGCCTCTGATTGTGAGTGGGTAATGGATCCAGGCCATCTACAGCTTCTGATTGTGAGTGGGTATTGGATCCAGGCCATCTACAGTCTCTGATTGTGAGTGGGTATTGGACCCAGAACACCTACAGCCTCTGATTGTGAGTGGGTATTGGATCCAGGCCACCTACAGCCTCTGATTGTGAGTGGGTATTGGAACCAGGCCATCTACAGCCTCTGAATGTGAGTGTGTTTTGAACCAGACCATCTACAGCCTCTGATTGTGAGTGTGTTTTGAACCAGGCCATCTACAGCCTCTGATTGTGAGTGTGTTTTGAACCAGGCCATCTACAGGCTCTGATTGTGAGTGGGTATTGGACCCAGGCCGTCTACAGCCTCTGATTGTGAGTGGGTATTGGATCCAGGCCGTCTACAGCCTCTGATTGTGAGTGTGTTTTGAACCAGGCCATCTACAGCCTCTGATTGTGTGTGGGTATTGGATCCAGGCCATCTACAGCCTCTGATTGTGAGTGAGTAATGGACCCAGGCCATCTACAGGCTCTGATTGTGAGTGGGTATTGGATCCAGGCCATCTACAGCCTCTGAATGTGAGTGTGTTTTGAA
>NW_026287375.1:0-100000 GCF_023373465.1 Oncorhynchus keta | reverse complement strand
AGTCAGTTACTCTGCCAATCACCAGACTAATTCAAAGGCCCAGTTAGTTAGTTACTCTGCCAATCACCAGACTAATTCAGAGGCCCAGTTAGTTAGTTACTCTGCCAATCACCAGACTAATTCAGAGGCCCAGTTAGTTAGTTACTCTGCCAATCACCAGACTAATTCAGAGGCCCAGTTAGTTAGTTACTCTGCTAATCACCAGACTAATTCAGAGGCCCAGTTAGTTAGTTACTCTGCCAATCACCAGACTAATTCAGAGACCCAGTTAGTTAGTTACTCTGCTAATCACCAGACTAATTCAGAGGCCCAGTTAGTCAGTTACTCTGCCAATCACCAGACTAATTCAGAGGCCCAGTTAGTTAGTTACTCTGCCAATCACCAGACTAATTCAGAGGCCCAGTTAGATAGTTACTCTGCCAATCACCAGACTAATTCAGAGGCCCAGTTAGTTAGTTACTCTGCCAATCACCAGACTAATTCAGAGGCCCAGTTAGTTAGTTACTCTGCCAATCACCAGACTAATTCAGAGGCCCAGTTAGTTAGTTACTCTGCCAATCACCAGACTAATTCAGAGGCCCCAGTTAGTTAGTTTCTCTGCCAATCACCAGACTAATTCAGAGGCCCAGTTAGTTAGTTACTCTGCCAATCACCAGACTAATTCAGAGGCCCAGTTAGTTAGTTACTCTGCCAATCACCAGACTAATTCAGAGGCCCCAGTTAGTTAGTTACTCTGCCAATCACCAGACTAATTCAGAGGCCCCAGTTAGTTAGTTACTCTGCCAATCACCAGACTAATTCAGAGGCCCCAGTTAGTTAGTTACTCTGCCAATCACCAGACTAATTCAGAGGCCCAGTTAGTCAGTTACTCTGCCATTCACCAGACTAATTCAGAGGCCCAGTTAGTTAGTTACTCTGCCAATCACCAGACTAATTCAGAGGCCCAGTTAGTTACTCTGCCAATCACCAGACTAATTCAGAGGCCCAGTTAGTTAGTTACTCTGCCAATCACCAGACTAATTCAGAGGCCCAGTTAGTTAGTTACTCTGCCAATCACCAGACTAATTCAGAGGCCCAGTTAGTTAGTTACTCTGCCAATCACCAGACTAATTCAGAGGCCCAGTTAGTTAGTTACTCTGCCAATCACCAGACTAATTCAGAGGCCCAGTTAGTTAGTTACTCTGCCAATCACCAGACTAATTCAGAGGCCCAGTTAGTTAGTTACTCTGCCAATCACCAGACTAATTCAGAGGCCCAGTTAGTTAGTTACTCTGCTAATCACCAGACTAATTCAGAGGCCCAGTTAGTTAGTTACTCTGCCAATCACCAGACTAATTCAGAGACCCAGTTAGTTAGTTACTCTGCTAATCACCAGACTAATTCAGAGGCCCAGTTAGTCAGTTACTCTGCCAATCACCAGACTAATTCAGAGGCCCAGTTAGTTAGTTACTCTGCCAATCACCAGACTAATTCAGAGGCCCAGTTAGATAGTTACTCTGCCAATCACCAGACTAATTCAGAGGCCCAGTTAGTTAGTTACTCTGCCAATCACCAGACTAATTCAGAGGCCCAGTTAGTTAGTTACTCTGCCAATCACCAGACTAATTCAGAGGCCCAGTTAGTTAGTTACTCTGCCAATCACCAGACTAATTCAGAGGCCCAGTTAGATAGTTACTCTGCCAATCACCAGACTAATTCAGAGGCCCAGTTAGTTAGTTACTCTGCCAATCACCAGACTAATTCAGAGGCCCAGTTAGTTAGTTACTCTGCCAATCACCAGACTAATTCAGAGGCCCAGTTAGTTAGTTACTCTGCCAATCACCAGACTAATTCAGAGGCCCCAGTTAGTTAGTTTCTCTGCCAATCACCAGACTAATTCAGAGGCCCAGTTAGTTAGTTACTCTGCCAATCACCAGACTAATTCAGAGGCCCAGTTAGTTAGTTACTTTGCCAATCACCAGACTAATTCAGAGGCCCAGTTAGTTAGTTACTCTGCCAATCACCAGACTAATTCAGAGGCCCAGTTAGTTAGTTACTCTGCCAATCACCAGACTAATTCAGAGGCCCAGTTAGTTAGTTACTCTGCCAATCACCAGACTAATTCAGAGGCCCAGTTAGTTAGTTACTTTGACAATCACCAGACTAATTCAGAGGCCCAGTTAGTTAGTTTCTCACCAGAACTAATGCTTGATTCCTTCCTTTCTATTTCTGACTCTCAGATCTCAGGGAGTTAGGTTTGTATCCCAAAGGGCACCCTGTTCCCTACGTAGTGGACTAGTCCTATATACTGTGCTATCTGAAGAGCAGAGCACGCTGGGTATTGATCTTAGACACTCATTTTCCTCAGTGATGTGCTATCTGAAGAGCAGGGCAGGCTGGGTATTGATCTTAGACACTCATTTTCCTCAGTGATGTGCTATCTGAAGAGCAGGGCATGCTGGGTATTGATCTTAGACACTCATTTTCCTCAGTGATGTGCTATCTGAAGAGCAGGGCAGGCTGGGTATTGATCTTAGACACTCATTTTCCTCAGTGATGTGCTATCTGAAGAGCAGGGCATGCTGGGTATTGATCTTAGACACTCATTTTCCTCAGTGATGTGCTATCTGAAGAGCAGGGCATGCTGGGTATTGATCTTAGACACTCATTTTCCTCAGTGATGTGCTATCTGAAGAGCAGGGCAGGCTGGGTATTGATCTTAGACACTCATTTTCCTCAGTGATGTGCTATCTGAAGAGCAGGGCATGCTGGGTATTGATCTTAGACACTCTTTGATCCGTCTGCATAAGTACAGTAAAAAAGCGAGTCCCAAATGGCACCCTATTCCCTACATAGTGCACTCCTCCTGGGCTCTTTTCAAAAGCAGTGCACTATGTAGGGAATAGTTTAGCATTTGGAACGTAAGGCCTATATAAAACTGGTTTGGCTGAGCTCCCTTCCTCTCTCATTGGAATGAATGGAAACATAATTTCCCAGTTTTGAAATATGAGTTTGTAAATGAAAGGCGGGTGGCGTATTATCTTCAGGATGAATTCACCATCTGCTTCCTCAGCTGGTTATCTTTCCTTTAAAAGACTGTCCTCAGGCAGAGCGGGGTTTAGTGCCTCTGCTCTACAGAGGTACGTCATCATACAGGCCCAAATTACAACCTACTCCAGAACTAGTGGACTACTTTTGACCAGAACTTAATGGGCCCTGGTTAACAGTAGGAATAGGGCCCTGGTCAACAGTAGGAATAGGGCCCTGGTCAACAGTAGGAATAGGGCCCTGGTCAACAGTAGGAATAGGGCCCTGGTCAACAGTAGGAATAGGGCCCTGGTCAACAGTAGGAATAGGGCCCTGGTCAACAGTAGGAATAGGGCTCTGGTCAACAGTAGGAATAGGGCCCTGGTCAACAGTAGGAATAGGGCTCTGGTCAACAGTAGGAATAGGGCTCTGGTCAACAGTAGGAATAGGGCCCTGGTCAACAGTAGGAATAGTGCTCTGGTCAACAGTAGGAATAGGGCCCTGGTCAACAGTAGGAATAGTGCTCTGGTCAACAGTAGGAATACGGCCCTGGTCAACAGTAGGAATAGGGCTCTGGTCAACAGTAGGAATTGGGCCCTGGTCAACAGTAGGAATAGGGCCCTGGTCAACAGTAGGAATAGTGCTCTGGTCAACAGTAGGAATAGGGCTCTGGTCAACAGTAGGAATAGGGCTCTGGTCAACAGTAGGAATAGGGCCCTGGTCAACAGTAGGAATAGGGCCCTGGTCAACAGTAGGAATAGGGCCCTGGTCAACAGTAGGAATTGGGCCCTGGTCAACAGTAGGAATAGGGCCCTGGTCAACAGTAGGAATAGGGCCCTGGTCAACAGTAGGAATAGGGGCGCTGGTTTAAAGTAGGAATAGGGCTCTGGTCAACAGTAGGAATAGGGCTCTGGTCAACAGTAGGAATAGGGCTCTGGTCAACAGTAGGAATAGGGCTCTGGTCAACAGTAGGAATTGGGCGCTGGTTTAAAGTAGTGCACTATGTAGGGAATAGGGCTCTGGTCTAAAGTAGTGCTCTATATAGGGCTCTGGTCTATAGTAGTGCACTATGTAGGGAATAGGGCTCTGGTCTATAGTAGTGCACTATATAGGGAATAGGGCTCTGGTCTATAGTAGTGCACTATGTAGGGAATAGGGCTCTGGTCTATAGTAGTGCACTATGTAGGGAATAGGGTTCTGGTCTATAGTAGTACACTATGTAGGGAATATAGTCCCATTCGAGTTTATCATCTTGTTTAGACAGCACCACCACTCTATATCAGACAGCACCACCCCTCTACATCAGACAGCACCACCACTCTATATCAGACAGCACCACCCCTCTATATCAGACAGCACCACCACTCTATATCAGACAGCACCACCCCTCTACATCAGACAGCACCACCACTCTATATCAGACAACACAACCACTCAATATCAGACAGCACCACTACACTATATCAGAGAACACAACCACTCTATATCAGACAGCACCACCACCACTCTATATCAGACAGCACCACCACCACTCTATATCAGACAGCACCACCACCACTCTATATCAGACAGCACCACTCTATATCAGACAGCACCACTCTATATCAGACAGCACCACCACTCTATATCAGACAGCACCACCACTCTATATCAGACAGCACCACTCTATATCAGACAGCACCACTCTATATCAGACAGCACCACTCTATATCAGACAGCACCACCACTCTATATCAGACAGCACCACCACACTATATCAGACAGCACCACCACTCTATATCAGACAGCACCACCACTCTATATCAGACAACACCACCACTCTATATCAGACAGCACCACCACTCTATATCAGACAGCACCACCACTCTATATCAGACAGCACCACCACTCTATATCAGACAGCACCACCACTCTATATCAGACAGCACCACCACTCTATATCAGACAGCACCACTCTATATCAGACAGCACCACTCTATATCAGACAGCACCACCACCCTATATCAGACAGCACCACCACTCTATATCAGACAGCACCACCACACTATATCAGACAGCACCACCACTCTATATCAGACAGCACCACCACACTATATCAGACAGCACCACTCTATATCAGACAGCACCACAACACTATATCAGACAGCACCACCACTCTATATCAGACAGCACCACTCTATATCAGACAGCACCACTCTATATCAGACAGCACCACTCTATCAGACAGCACCACTCTATATCAGACATCACCACTCTATATCAGACAGCACCACCACTCTATATCAGACAGCACCACTCTATATCAGACAGCACCACTCTATATCAGACAGCACCACTCTATCAGACAGCACCACTCTATATCAGACAGCACCACTCTATATCAGACATCACCACTCTACATCAGACAACACCACCACACTATATCAGACAGCACCACTCTATATCAGACAGCACCACTCTATATCAGACAGCACCACCACACTATATCAGACAGCACCACCACTCTATATCAGACAGCACCACCACTCTATATCAGACAGCACCACCACTCTATATCAGACAACACCACCACTCTATATCAGACAGCACCACTCTATATCAGACAGCACCACCACTCTATATCAGACAGCACCACCACTCTATATCAGACAACACCACCACTCTATATCAGACAGCACCACCACTCTATATCAGACAGCACCACCACTCTATATCAGACAGCACCACCACTCTATATCAGACAGCACCACCACTCTATATCAGACAGCACCACCACTCTATATCAGACAGCACCACCACACTATATCAGACAGCACCACCACTCTATATCAGACAGCACCACCACTCTATATCAGACAGCACCACCACCACTCTATATCAGACAGCACCACCACCACTCTATATCAGACAGCACCACCACTCTATATCAGACAGCACCACCACACTATATCAGACAGCACCACTCTATATCAGACAGCACCACCACTCTACATCAGACAGAACCACCACTCTATATCAGACAGCACCACCACTCTATATCAGACAGCACCACTCTACATCAGACAGCACCACCACTCTATATCAGACAGCACCACCACTCTATATCAGACAGCACCACTCTATATCAGACATCACCACCACTCTATATCAGACAGCACCACCACTCTATATCAGACAGCACCACTCTATATCAGACAGCACCACCACTCTATATCAGACAGCCCCACCACTCTATATCAGACAGCCCCACCACTCTGTATCAGACAGCACCACCACTCTATATCAGACAGCACCACTCTATATCAGACAGCACCACCACTCTATATCAGACAGCACCACCACTCTATATCAGACAGCACCACCACTCTATATCAGACAGCACCACCACTCTATATCAGACAGCACCACTCTATATCAGACAGCACCACCACTCTATATCAGACAGCACCACCACTCTATATCAGACAGCACCACTCTACATCAGACAGCACCACCACTCTATATCAGACAGCACCACCACACTATATCAGACAGCACCACTCTACATCAGACAGCACCACCACTCTATATCAGACAGCACCACCACTCTATATCAGACAGCACCACTCTATATCAGACAGCACCACCACTCTATATCAGACAGCACCACCACTCTATATCAGACAGCACCACTCTATATCAGACAGCACCACCACTCTATATCAGACAGCACCACCACACTATATCAGACAGCACCACTCTATATCAGACAGCACCACCACTCTATATCAGACAGCACCACCACTCTATATCAGACAGCACCACTCTATATCAGACAGCACCACTCTATATCAGACAGCACCACTCTATATCAGACATCACCACTCTATATCAGACAGCACCAACACTCTATATCAGACAGCACCACCACTCTATATCAGACAGCACCATCACCACTCTATATCAGACAGCACCACCACTCTATATCAGACAGCCCCACCACTCTGTATCAGACAGCACCACCACTCTGTATCAGACAGCACCACCACTCTATATCAGACAGCACCACTCTATATCAGACAGCACCACTCTATCAGACAGCACCACTCTATATCAGACAGCACCACTCTATATCAGACAGCACCACCACTCTATATCAGACATCACCACTCTATATCAGACATCACCACTCTATATCAGACAGCACCACTCTATATCAGACAGCACCACCACTCTATATCAGACAGCACCACCACTCTATATCAGACAGCACCACCACTCTATATCAGACAGCACCACCACTCAATATCAGACAGCACCACTCTATATCAGACAGCACCACCACTCTATATCAGACAACACCACCACTCTATATCAGACAACACCACCACTCTATATCAGACAGCACCACCACTCTATATCAGACAGCACCACCACTCTATATCAGACAGCACCACCACTCTATATCAGACAGCACCACCACCACTCTATATCAGACAGCACCACCACTCTATATCAGACAGCACCACCACTCTATATCAGACAGCACCACCACTCTATATCAGACAGCACCACCACCACTCTATATCAGACAGCACCACCACCACTCTATATCAGACAGCACCACCACTCTATATCAGACAGCACCACCACCACTCTATATCAGACAGCACCACCACCACTCTATATCAGACAGCACCACCACTCTATATCAGACAGCACCACCACTCTATATCAGACAGCACCACCACCACTCTATATCAGACAGCACCACCACTCTATATCAGACAGCACCACCACCACTCTATATCAGACAGCACCACCACCACTCTATATCAGACAGCACCACCACTCTATATCAGACAGCACCACCACCACTCTATATCAGACAGCACCACCACCACTCTATATCAGACAGCACCACCACCACTCTATATCAGACAGCACCACCACCACTCTATATCAGACAGCACCACCACCACTCTATATCAGACAGCACCACCACTCTATATCAGACAGCACCACCACCACTCTATATCAGACAGCACCACCACTCTATATCAGACAGCACCACCACCACTCTATATCAGACAGCACCACCACCACTCTATATCAGACAGCACCACCACTCTATATCAGACAGCACCACCACTCTATATCAGACAGCACCACCACCACTCTATATCAGACAGCACCACCACCACTCTATATCAGACAGCACCACCACCACTCTATATCAGACAGCACCACCACTCTATATCAGACACCACCACCACTCTATATCAGACAGCACCACCACTCTATATCAGACAGCACCACCACTATTTGTCCCCCTCCCATCAGACTCACTCTGTCTGTGTGTGTTTGTCCCCCTCCCTCCAGACTCACTCTGTCTGTGTGTTTGTCCCCCTCCCTCCAGACTCACTCTGTCTGTGTGTTTGTCCCCTCCAGACTCACTCTGTCTGTGTGTGTTTGTCCCCCTCCCATCAGACTCACTCTGTCTGTGTGTGTTTGTCCCCCTCCCTCCAGACTCACTCTGTCTGTGTGTGTTTGTCCCCCTCCCTCCAGACTCACTCTGTCTGTGTGTGTTTGTCCCCCTCCCTCCAGACTCACTCTGTCTGTGTGTGTTTGTCCCCCTCCCTCCAGACTCACTCTGTCTGTGTGTGTTTGTCCCCCTCCCATCAGACTCACTCTGTCTGTGTGTGTTTGTCCCCCTCCCTCCAGACTCACTCTGTCTGTGTGTGTTTGTCCCCCTCCCTCCAGACTCACTCTGTCTGTGTGTGTTTGTCCCCCTCCCTCCAGACTCACTCTGTCTGTGTGTGTTTGTCCCCCCTCCAGACTCACTCTGTCTGTGTGTTTGTCCCCTCCAGACTCACTCTGTCTGTGTGTGTTTGTCCCCCTCCCTCCAGACTCACTCTGTCTGTGTGTTTGTCCCCCTCCCTCCAGACTCACTCTGTCTGTGTGTGTTTGTCCCCTCCAGACTCACTCTGTCTGTGTGTTTGTTCCCCCTCCCTCCAGACTCACTCTGTCTGTGTGTGTTTGTCCCCTCCAGACTCACTCTGTCTGTGTTTGTTTGTCCCCCTCCCTCCAGACTCACTCTGTCTGTGTGTGTTTGTCCCCCTCCCTCCAGACTCACTCTGTCTGTGTGTGTTTGTCCCCTCCAGACTCACTCTGTCTGTGTGTGTTTGTCCCCTCCAGACTCACTCTGTCTGTGTGTTTGTCCCCCTCCCATCAGACTCACTCTGTCTGCGTGTGTTTGTCCCCCTCCCTCCAGACTCACTCTGTCTGTGTGTGTTTGTCCCCTCCAGACTCACTCTGTCTGTGTGTGTTTGTCCCCTCCAGACTCACTCTGTCTGTGTGTTTGTCCCCAGACATACAGCACATTAAGCGCAGGGACATCCTCCTGAAGAGGGAGCTGGGAGAGGGGGGCGTTCGGGAAGGACTTCCTGGCTGAGTGCTACAACCTGGTCCCCACCAAGGATACCATGCTGGTGGCTGTCAAGGTAAGGAGGGATCCCCCAAACAGACACACTACTGTCTGTGGTAAATGGTTCTCATTAGGTGGGATCCCCCAAACAGACACACTACTGTCTGTGGTAAATGGTTCTCATTAGGAGGGATCCCCCAAACAGACACACTACTGTCTGTGGTAAATGGTTCTCATTAGGTGGGATCCCCCAAACAGACATGCTGTCAGTTGTGTGTAAGGAATGGTCTGTTGTGGGAAATTAACGGTGTCTGTTGTGTGAAAGGAATGGTGTCTGTTGTGGGAAAGGAACGGTGTCTGTTGTGTGAAAGGAACGGTGTCTGTTGTGTTGTGGGAAAGGAACGGTGTCTGTTGTGGGAAAGGAACGGTGTCTGTTGTGGGAAAGGAACGGTGTCTGTTGTGTTGTGGGAAAGGAACGGTGTCTGTTGTGTTGTGGGAAAGGAACGGTGTCTGTTGTGTGAAAGGAACGGTGTCTGTTGTGTGAAAGGAACGGTGTCTGTTTGCTTTCAAACACTTAAATCTTCTTCCATCTCCGTTGGAATAGAAGATAAAACAGAATATCACTTTATGTCAACCAACTGAAACCCTGCAGTTCTCTTCCTGTTATTATCGTGTCTGAGCACTCGTAGTTATTATGTTGGACTGACGCCCAGAGGAGAAACATTTACTGAGACTGTATCCTCAATGGCATCCTATTCCCTGTGTAGTGCACTACATTTGCATCCTATTCCCTGTGTAGTGCACTACATTTGCGTCATATTCCCTATGTAGTGCACTACATTTGACCAAGGTCCATAGGGGCTTTGGGAAGAAATAGTGCACGATAAAGAGATTAGGACGCCAGTGTGGATGCATTCTCAGTAAACGTTTCTCCTCTGGGTCCAGACAGTTTGTTTAGAGGAGTCACCAGAACACTGTGACCATGCTGTCTGGTATTACTGGTCCAGACAGTCACCATAACACTGTGACCATGCTGTCTGGTATTACTGGTCCAGACAGTCACCAGAACACTGTGACCATGCTGTCTGGTATTACTGGTCCAGACAGTCACTAGAACACTGTGACCATGCTGTCTGGTATTACTGGTCCAGACAGTCACCAGAACACTGTGACCATGCTGTCTGGTATTACTGGTCCAGACAGTCACCAGAACACTGTGACCATGCTGTCTGGTATTACTGGTCCAGACAGTCACTAGAACACTGTGACCATGCTGTCTGGTATTACTGGTCCAGACAGTCACCAGAACACTGTGACCATGCTGTCTGGTATTACTGGTCCAGACAGTCACCAGAACACTGTGACCATGCTGTCTGGTATTACTGGTCCAGACAGTCACCAGAACACTGTGACCGTGCTGTCTGGTATTACTGGTCCAGACAGTCACTAGAACACTGTGACCATGCTGTCTGGTATTACTGGTCCAGACAGTCACCAGAACACTGTGACCATGCTGTCTGGTATTACTGGTCCAGACAGTCACTAGAACACTGTGACCATGCTGTCTGGTATTACTGGTCCAGACAGTCACCAGAACACTGTGACCATGCTGTCTGGTATTACTGGTCCAGACAGTCACCAGAACACTGTGACCATGCTGTCTGGTATTACTGGTCCAGACAGTCACCAGAACACTGTGACCATGCTGTCTGGTATTACTGGTCCAGACAGTCACCAGAACACTGTGACCATGCTGTCTGGTATTACTGGTCCAGACAGTCACTAGAACACTGTGACCGTGCTGTCTGGTATTACTGGTCCAGACAGTCACCAGAACACTGTGACCGTGCTGTCTAGTATTACTGGTCCAGACAGTCACTAGAACACTGTGACCATGCTGTCTGGTATTACTGGTCCAGACAGTCACCAGAACACTGTGACCGTGCTGTCTGGTATTACTGGTCCAGACAGTCACCAGAACACTGTGACCGTGCTGTCTGGTATTACTGGTCCAGACAGTCACTAGAACACTGTGACCATGCTGTCTGGTATTACTGGTCCAGGCAGTCACCAGAACACTGTGACCGTGCTGTCTGGTATTACTGGTCCAGACAGTCACCAGAACACTGTGACCATGCTGTCTGGTATTACTGGTCCAGACAGTTTGTTTAGAGCAGTCACCAGAACACTGTGACCATGCTGTCTGGTATTACTGGTCCAGACAGTTTGTTTAGAGCAGTCACCAGAACACTGTGACCATGCTGTCTGGTATTACTGGTCCAGACAGTCACCAGAACACTGTGACCATGCTGTCTGGTATTACTGGTCCAGACAGTCACTAGAACACTGTGACCGTGGTGTCTGGTATTACTGGTCCAGACAGTCACTAGAACACTGTGACCATGCTGTCTGGTATTACTGGTCCAGACAGTCACCAGAACACTGTGACCATGCTGTCTGGTATTACTGGTCCAGACAGTCACCAGAACACTGTGACCATGCTGTCTGGTATTACTGGTCCAGACAGTCACCAGAACACTGTGACCATGCTGTCTGGTATTACTGGTCCAGACAGTCACCAGAACACTGTGACCATGCTGTCTGGTATTACTGGTCCAGACAGTCACCAGAACACTGTGACCATGCTGTCACGTATTACTGGTCCAGACAGTCACCAGAACACTGTGACCATGCTGTCTGGTATTACTGGTCCAGACAGTCACCAGAACACTGTGACCATGCTGTCTGGTATTACTGGTCCAGACAGTCACCAGAACACTGTGACCATGCTGTCTGGTATTACTGGTCCAGACAGTCACTAGAACACTGTGACCGTGCTGTCTGGTATTACTGGTCCAGACAGTCACCAGAACACTGTGACCGTGCTGTCTAGTATTACTGGTCCAGACAGTCACTAGAACACTGTGACCATGCTGTCTGGTATTACTGGTCCAGACAGTCACCAGAACACTGTGACCATGCTGTCTGGTATTACTGGTCCAGACAGTCACTAGAACACTGTGACCATGCTGTCTGGTATTACTGGTCCAGACAGTCACCAGAACACTGTGACCGTGCTGTCTGGTATTACTGGTCCAGACAGTCACTAGAACACTGTGACCGTGCTGTCTGGTATTACTGGTCCAGACAGTCACCAGAACACTGTGACCGTGCTGTCTGGTATTACTGGTCCAGACAGTCACCAGAACACTGTGACCGTGCTGTCTGGTATTACTGGTCCAGACAGTCACCAGAACACTGTGACCGTGCTGTCTGGTATTACTGGTCCAGACAGTCACCAGAACACTGTGACCATGCTGTCTGGTATTACTGGTCCAGACAGTCACTAGAACACTGTGACCATGCTGTCTGGTATTACTGGTCCAGACAGTCACCAGAACACTGTGACCGTGCTGTCTGGTATTACTGGTCCAGACAGTCACTAGTACACTGTGACCATGCTGTATGGTATTACTGGTCCAGACAGTCACTAGAACACTGTGACCATGCTGTCTGGTATTACTGGTCCAGACAGTCACTAGAACACTGTGACCATGCTGTCTGGTATTACTGGTCCAGACAGTCACTAGAACACTGTGACCATGCTGTCTGGTATTACTGGTCCAGACAGTCACCAGAACACTGTGACCATGCTGTCTGGTATTACTGGTCCAGACAGTCACCAGAACACTGTGACCGTGCTGTCTGGTATTACTGGTCCAGACAGTCACTAGAACACTGTGACCATGCTGTCTGGTATTACTGGTCCAGACAGTCACTAGAACACTGTGACCATGCTGTCTGGTATTACTGGTCCAGACAGTCACCAGAACACTGTGACCATGCTGTCTGGTATTACTGGTCCAGACAGTCACTAGAACACTGTGACCATGCTGTCTGGTATTACTGGTCCAGACAGTCACCAGAACACTGTGACCATGCTGTCTGGTATTACTGGTCCAGACAGTCACTAGAACACTGTGACCATGCTGTCTGGTATTACTGGTCCAGACAGTCACCAGAACACTGTGACCGTGCTGTCTGGTATTACTGGTCCAGACAGTCACCAGAACACTGTGACCATGCTGTATGGTAATACTGGTCCAGACAGTCACCAGAACACTGTGACCATGCTGTCTGGTATTACTGGTCCAGACAGTCACCAGAACACTGTGACCATGCTGTCTGGTATTACTGGTCCAGACAGTCACCAGAACACTGTGACCGTGCTGTCTGGTATTACTGGTCCAGACAGTCACCAGAACACTGTGACCGTGCTGTCTGGTATTACTGGTCCAGACAGTCACTAGAACACTGTGACCATGCTGTCTGGTATTACTGGTCCAGACAGTCACCAGAACACTGTGACCGTGCTGTCTGGTATTACTGGTCCAGACAGTCACCAGAACACTGTGACCATGCTGTCTGGTATTACTGGTCCAGACAGTCACTAGAACACTGTGACCCTGCTGTCTGGTATTACTGGTCCAGACAGTCACCAGAACACTGTGACCATGCTGTCTGGTATTACTGGTCCAGACAGTCACCAGAACACTGTGACCATGCTGTCTGGTATTACTGGTCCAGACAGTCACCAGAACACTGTGACCGTGCTGTCTGGTATTACTGGTCCAGACAGTCACCAGAACACTGTGACCATGCTGTCTGGTATTACTGGTCCAGACAGTCACTAGAACACTGTGACCATGCTGTCTGGTATTACTGGTCCAGACAGTCACCAGAACACTGTGACCATGCTGTCTGGTATTACTGGTCCAGACAGTCACCAGAACACTGTGACCGTGCTGTCTGGTATTACTGGTCCAGACAGTCACCAGAACACTGTGACCGTGCTGTCTGGTATTACTGGTCCAGACAGTCACTAGAACACTGTGACCATGCTGTCTGGTATTACTGGTCCAGACAGTCACCAGAACACTGTGACCGTGCTGTCTGGTATTACTGGTCCAGACAGTTTGTTTAGAGGTGATGAGGGGATGTTACTGAGTGATGAGGATGTTACTGAGTGATGAGGATGTTACTGAGTGATGAGGATGTTACTGAGTGATGAGGGATGTTACTGAGTGATGAGGGATGTTACTGAGTGATGAGGGATGTTACTGAGTGATGAGGGATGTTACTGAGTGATGAGGGATGTTACTGGTGATGAGATGTTACTGAGTGATGAGGGGATGTTACTGAGTGATGAGGATGTTACTGAGTGATGAGGATGTTACTGAGTGATGAGGGGATGTTACTGAGTGATGAGGGATGTTACTGAGTGATGAGGGGATGTTACTGAGTGATGAGGATGTTACTGAGTGATGAGGGGATGTTACTGAGTGATGAGGGGATGTTACTGAGTGATGAGGGGATGTTACTGAGTGATGAGGGGATGTTACTGAGTGATGAGGGGATGTTACTGATGAGGGATGTTACTGAGTGATGAGGATGTTACGAGTGGAGGATGTTACTGAGTGATGAGGGGATGTTACTGGTGATGAGGGATGTTACTGAGGGATGTTACTGAGTGATGAGGGATGTTACTGAGTGATGAGGGATGTTACTGAGTGATGAGGGGATGTTACTGAGTGATGAGGATGTTACTGAGTGATGAGGATGTTACTGAGGATGAGGGGATGTTACTGAGTGATGAGGGGATGTTACTGAGTGATGAGGATGTTACTGAGTGATGAGGATGTTACTGAGTGATGAGGATGTTACTGATGTTGTTACTGGTGAGTGATGAGGGAGGATGTTACTGAGTGATGAGGGGATGTTACTGAGTGATGAGGGATGTTACTGGTGATGAGGATGTTACTGAGTGATGAGGGATGTTACTGAGTGATGAGGGATGTTACTGAGTGATGAGGATGTTACTGGTGATGAGGATGTTACTGAGTGATGAGGGGATGTTACTGATGAGGATGTTACTGAGTGATGAGGGATGTTACTGAGTGATGAGGGATGTTACTGAGTGATGAGGGGATGTTACTGAGTGATGAGGGATGTTACTGAGTGATGAGGATGTTACTGAGTGATGAGGGGATGTTACTGAGTGATGAGGATGTTACTGAGTGATGAGGGATGTTACTGAGTGATGAGGGATGTTACTGAGTGATGAGGATGTTACTGAGTGATGAGGGATGTTACTGAGTGATGAGGATGTTACTGAGTGATGAGGATGATGAGGGATGTTACTGAGTGATGAGGATGTTACTGAGTGATGAGGGATGTTACTGAGTGATGAGGATGTTACTGAGTGATGAGGGGTTATGTTGAGGATGTTACTGAGTGATGAGGGTTACTGATGAGGATTTACTGAGTGATGAGGGATGTTACTGAGTGATGAGGATGTTACTGAGGATGAGGATGTTACTGAGTGATGAGGGATGTTACTGAGTGATGAGGATGTTACTGGTGATGAGGATGTTACTGATGATGAGGATGTTACTGATGAGGGATGTTACTGAGTGATGAGGGATGTTACTGAGTGATGAGGGATGTTACTGAGTGATGAGGGATGTTACTGAGTGATGAGGGGATGTTACTGAGGATGATGTTACTGAGTGATGAGGGATGTTACTGAGTGATGAGGGATGTTACTGAGTGATGAGGATGTTACTGAGTGATGAGGATGTTACTGAGTGATGAGGATGTTACTGAGTGATGAGGGATGTTACTGAGGATGAGGGATGTTACTGAGTGATGAGGGATGTTACTGAGTGATGAGGATGTTACTGAGTGATGAGGGATGTTTACTGAGTGATGAGGATGTTACTGAGTGATGAGGGATGTGAGGGATGTTACTGGTGATGAGGGGATGTTACTGAGTCATGAGGATGTTACTGAGGATGAGGATGTTATGTGAGGGATGTTACTGAGTGATGAGGGATGTTACTGAGTGATGAGGGATGTTACTGAGTGATGAGGATGTTACTGAGTGATGAGGATGTTACTGAGTGATGAGGGATGTTACTGAGTGATGAGGGATGTTACTGAGTGATGAGGGATGTTACTGAGTGATGAGGGATGTTACTGAGTGATGAGGATGTTACTGAGTGATGAGGGATGTTACTGAGTGATGAGGGATGTTACTGAGTGATGAGGGATGTTACTGAGTGTTACTGAGTGATGAGGATGTTACTGAGTGATGAGGGATGTTACTGAGTGATGAGGATGTTACTGAGTGATGAGGATGTTACTGAGTGATGAGGATGTTACTGAGTGATGAGGGATGTTACTGAGTGATGAGGGATGTTACTGAGTGATGAGGGGATGTTACTGAGTGATGAGGATGTTACTGAGTGATGAGGGATGTTACTGAGTGATGAGGGGATGTTACTAAGGAGGATGTTATGAGTTAGGATGAGTGATGAGGGATGTTACTGAGTGATGAGGGGATGTTACTGAGTGATGAGGGATGTTACTGAGTGATGAGGGATGTTACTGAGTGATGAGGGATGTTACTGAGTGATGAGGGATGTTACTGAGTGATGAGGATGTTACTGAGTGATGAGGGATGTTACTGAGTGATGAGGGATGTTACTGAGTGATGAGGGATGTTACTGAGTGATGAGGGATGTTACTGAGTGATGAGGGATGTTACTGAGTGATGAGGGATGTTACTGAGTGATGAGGGATGTTACTGAGTGATGAGGGTTACTGATGATGAGGGATGTTACTGAGTGATGAGGGATGTTACTGAGTGATGAGGATGTTATGAGGATGAGGGATGTTACTGAGTGATGAGGGATGTTACTGAGTGATGAGGGGATGTTACTGAGTGATGAGGGATGTTACTGAGTGATGAGGGGATGTTACTGAGTGATGAGGGATGTTACTGAGTGATGAGGGATGTTACTGAGTGATGAGGGATGTTATGTTAGGATGTTACTGAGTGATGAGGGATGTTACTGAGTGATGAGGATGTTACTGAGTGATGAGGGATGTTACTGAGTGATGAGGGGATGTTACTGAGTGATGAGGGATGTTACTGAGTGATGAGGATGTTACTGAGTGATGAGGGATGTTACTGAGTGATGAGGGATGTTACTGAGTGATGAGGGGATGTTACTGAGTGATGAGGGATGTTACTGGGATGAGGGATGTTACTGAGTGATGAGGATGTTACTGAGTGAGGGGATGTTACTGATGAGGGGATGTTACTGAGTGATGAGGGATGTTACTGAGTGATGAGGGGATGTTACTGAGTGATGAGGATGTTACTGAGTGATGAGGGGATGTGATACTGAGTGATGAGGGATGTTACTGAGTGATGAGGGATGTTACTGTGATGAGGATGTTACTGAGTGATGAGGGATGTTACTGAGTGATGAGGGGATGTTACTGAGTGATGAGGGGATGTTACTGAGTGATGAGGATGTTACTGAGTGATGAGGGATGTTACTGAGTGATGAGGGATGTTATGAGGGGATGTTACTGAGTGATGAGGGATGTTACTGAGTGATGAGGGATGTTACTGAGTGATGAGGGATGTTACTGAGTGATGAGGGATGTTACTGAGTGATGTTACTGAGTGATGAGGGATGTTACTGAGTGATGAGGATGTTACTGAGTGATGAGGGATGTTACTGAGTGATGAGGGATGTTACTGAGTGATGAGGGATGTTACTGAGTGATGAGGGATGTTACTGAGTGATGAGGGATGTTACTGAGTGATGAGGGATGTTACTGAGTGATGAGGGGGATGTTACTGAGTGATGAGGGATGTTACTGAGTGATGAGGGATGTTACTGAGTGATGAGGGGATGTTACTGAGTGATGAGGGGATGTTACTGAGTGATGAGGGATGTTACTGAGTGATGAGGGATGTTACTGAGTGATGAGGGATGTTACTGAGTGATGAGGGGATGTTACTGAGTGATGAGGATGTTACTGAGTGATGAGGGATGTTACTGAGTGATGAGGATGTTACTGAGTGATGAGGGATGTTACTGAGTGATGAGGGATGTTACTGAGTGATGAGGGATGTTACTGAGTGATGAGGGATGTTACTGAGTGATGAGGATGTTACTGAGTGATGAGGGATGTTACTGAGTGATGAGGGATGTTACTGAGTGATGAGGGATGTTACTGTGATGAGGGATGTTACTGAGTGATGAGGGATGTTACTGAGTGATGAGGGATGTTACTGAGTGATGAGGGATGTTACTGAGTGATGAGGGGATGTTACTGAGTGATGAGGATGTTACTGAGTGATGAGGGATGTTACTGAGTGATGAGGGATGTTACTGAGTGATGAGGGTTACTGATGTTGTTACTGAGTGATGAGGGATGTTACTGAGTGATGAGGGATGTTACTGAGTGATGAGGGATGTTACTGAGTGATGAGGGATGTTACTGAGTGATGAGGATGTTACTGAGTGATGAGGGATGTTACTGAGTGATGAGGGATGTTACTGAGTGATGAGGGATGTTACTGAGTGATGAGGGGATGTTACTGAGTGATGAGGGGATGTTACTGAGTGATGAGGGGATGTTACTGAGTGATGAGGATGTTACTGAGTGATGAGGGATGTTACTGAGTGATGAGGGGATGTTACTGAGTGATGAGGATGTTACTGAGTGATGAGGGATGTTACTGATGATGAGGATGTTACTGAGTGATGAGGGATGTTACTGAGTGATGAGGGATGTTACTGAGTGATGAGGGATGTTACTGAGTGATGAGGGATGTTACTGAGTGATGAGGGATGTTACTGAGTGATGAGGGATGTTACTGAGTGATGAGGGGATGTTACTGAGTGATGAGGGATGTTACTGAGTGATGAGGGGATGTTACTGGTGATGAGGGATGTTACTGAGTGATGATGTTACTGAGTGATGAGGGATGTTACTGAGTGATGAGGGATGTTACTGAGTGATGAGGATGTTACTGAGTGATGAGGGATGTTACTGAGTGATGAGGATGTTACTGAGTGATGAGGGATGTTAGGGATGTTTACTGAGTGATGAGGGATGTTACTGAGTGATGAGGGATGTTACTGAGTGATGAGGATGTTACTGAGTGATGAGGGATGTTACTGAGTGATGAGGGATGTTACTGAGTGATGAGGGGATGTTACTGAGTGATGAGGATGTTACTGAGTGATGAGGGATGTTACTGAGTGATGAGGATGTTACTGGTGATGAGGATGTTACTGAGTGATGAGGATGTTACTGAGTGATGAGGGATGTGTTACTGAGTGATGAGGGATGTGATGAGGATGTTACTGAGTGATGAGGGATGTTACTGAGTGATGAGGGGATGTTACTGAGTGATGAGGATGTTACTGAGTGATGAGGGATGTTACTGAGTGATGAGGGATGTTACTGAGTGATGAGGGATGTT
This sequence comes from Oncorhynchus keta, assembly GCF_023373465.1. Classification (NCBI taxonomy): domain Eukaryota; kingdom Metazoa; phylum Chordata; class Actinopteri; order Salmoniformes; family Salmonidae; genus Oncorhynchus; species Oncorhynchus keta. Next base: position 80,234 of record NW_026287375.1, on the reverse strand, counting down.
ACTGAGTGATGAGGGATGTTACTGAGTGATGAGGATGTTACTGAGTGATGAGGATGTTACTGATGATTGTTACTGAGTGATGAGGGATGTTACTGAGTGATGAGGGATGTTACTGAGTGATGAGGGATGTTACTGAGTGATGAGGGATGTTACTGAGTGATGAGGGATGTTACTGAGTGATGAGGGATGTTACTGAGTGATGAGGGATGTTACTGAGTGATGAGGGATGTTACTGAGTGATGAGGGTTATGTTACTGAGTGATGAGGGATGTTACTGAGTGATGAGGGGATGTTACTGAGTGAGGGATGTTACTGAGTGATGAGGGATGTTACTGAGTGATGAGGGATGTTACTGAGTGATGAGGGGATGTTACTGAGGATGAGGATGTTACTGAGTGATGAGGGATGTTACTGAGTGATGAGGATGTTACTGAGTGATGAGGGGATGTTACTGAGTGATGAGGGATGTTACTGAGGATGAGGGATTTACTGAGTGATGAGGGATGTTACTGAGTGATGAGGGGATGTTACTGAGTGATGAGGGGATGTTACTGAGTGATGAGGGATGTTACTGAGTGATGAGGGATGTTACTGAGTGATGAGGGGATGTTACTGAGTGATGAGGATGTTACTGAGTGATGAGGATGTTACTGAGTGATGAGGATGTTACTGGTAGTGATGAGGGATGTTACTGAGGGAGGATGTTACTGAGTGATGAGGGATGTTACTGAGTGATGAGGGATGTTACTGAGTGATGAGGGATGTTACTGAGTGATGAGGGATGTTACTGAGTGATGAGGGATGTTACTGAGTGATGAGGGATGTTACTGAGTGATGAGGGGTTACTGAGTGATGAGGGGATGTTACTGAGTGATGAGGGGATGTTACTGAGTGATGAGGGATGTTACTGAGTGATGACTGAGTGATGAGGGATGTTACTGAGTGATGAGGGGATGTGATGAGGTGATGAGGGATTTACTGAGTGATGAGGGGATGTGATGTTACTGAGTGATGAGGGATGTTACTGAGTGATGAGGGGATGTGTTACTGAGTGATGAGGGATGTTACTGAGTGATGAGGGATGTTACTGAGTGATGAGGGGATGTTACTGAGTGATGAGGGGATGTTACTGAGTGATGAGGGGATGTTACTGAGTGATGAGGGATGTTACTGAGTGATGAGGGATGTTACTGAGTGATGAGGGATGTTACTGAGTGATGAGGGATGTTACTGAGTGATGAGGGATGTTACTGAGTGATGAGGGGATGTGATGAGGGGATGTTACTGAGTGATGAGGGATGTTACTGAGTGATGAGGGATGTTACTGAGTGATGAGGGATGTTACTACTGAGTGATGAGGGATGTTACTGAGTGATGAGGGATGTTACTGAGTGATGAGGGGATGTTACTGAGTGATGAGGGGATGTTACTGAGTGATGAGGATGTTACTGAGTGATGAGGGGATGTTACTGAGTGATGAGGGATGTTACTGAGTGATGAGGGATGTGATGTTGTTACTGAGTGATGAGGATGTTATGAGGATGATGTTACTGAGTGATGAGGGGATGTTACTGAGTGATGAGGGATGTTACTGAGTGATGAGGATGTTACTGAGTGATGAGGATGTTACTGAGTGATGAGGGATGTTACTGAGTGATGAGGTTACTGGATGTTACTGAGTGATGAGGGATGTTACTGGATGAGGGATTTACTGAGTGATGAGGATGTTATGAGTGATGAGGGGATGTTACTGAGTGATGAGGGATGTTACTGAGTGATGAGGGATGTTACTGAGTGATGAGGGATGTTACTGAGTGATGAGGGATGTTACTGAGTGATGAGGGGATGTTACTGAGTGATGAGGGATGTTACTGGGATGATGTTACTGAGTGATGAGGGATGTTACTGAGTGATGAGGGATGTTACTGAGTGATGAGGGGATGTTACTGAGTGATGAGGATGTTACTGAGTGATGAGGGGATGTTACTGATGAGGATGTTACTGAGTGATGAGGGATGTTGTTACTGAGTGATGAGGGGATGTTACTGAGTGATGAGGGATGTTACTGAGTGATGAGGATGTTACTGAGTGATGAGGGATGTTACTGAGTGATGAGGGATGTTACTGAGTGATGAGGGGGATGTTACTGAGGATGTTACTGAGTGATGAGGGATGTTACTGAGTGATGAGGGATGTTACTGAGTGATGAGGGGATGTTACTGAGTGATGAGGGATGTTACTGAGTGATGAGGGATGTTACTGAGTGATGAGGGATGTTACTGAGTGATGAGGGGATGTGATGAGGGATGTTACTGAGTGATGAGGGATGTTACTGAGTGATGAGGGATGTTACTGGTGTGATGAGGGATGTTACTGAGTGATGAGGGTTACTGAGTGATGTTACTGAGTGATGAGGGATGTTACTGAGTGATGAGGGATGTTACTGAGTGATGAGGGATGTTACTGAGGATGAGGGATGTTACTGAGTGATGAGGGATGTTACTGATGTGACTGAGTCATGATGTTACTGAGTGATGAGGGGATGTTACTGAGTGATGAGGGGATGTTACTGAGTGATGAGGATGTTACTGAGTGATGAGGGGATGTTACTGAGTGATGAGGGATGTTACTGAGTGATGAGGGATGTTACTGAGTGATGAGGGGATGTTACTGAGTGATGAGGGATGTTACTGAGTGATGAGGGATGTTACTGAGTGATGAGGGATGTTACTGAGTGATGAGGGGATGTTACTGATGTTACTGAGTGATGAGGGATGTTACTGAGTGATGAGGGGATGTTACTGAGTGATGAGGGGATGTTACTGAGTGATGAGGGATGTTACTGAGTGATGAGGGATGTTACTGAGTGATGAGGGATGTTACTGAGTGATGAGGGATGTTACTGAGTGATGAGGATGTTACTGAGTGATGAGGGATGTTACTGAGTGATGAGTTACTAGTGATGAGGGATGTTACTGAGTGATGAGGGATGTTACTGAGTGATGATGAGGGATGTTACTGGAGTGATGAGGGATGTTACTGAGTGATGAGGGATGTTACTGAGTGATGAGGGGATGTTACTGAGTGATGAGGGATGTTACTGAGTGATGAGGATGTTACTGAGTGATGAGGGATGTTACTGAGTGATGAGGGGATGTTACTGAGTGATGAGGGGATGTTACTGAGTGATGAGGGATGATGAGTGATGTTACTGAGTGATGAGGGGATGTTACTGAGTGATGAGGGGATGTGATGAGGGATGTTACTGAGTGATGAGGGATGTTACTGAGTGATGAGGGATGTTACTGAGTGATGAGGATGTTATGAGTGATGAGGGATGTTACTGAGTGATGAGGGATGTTACTGAGTGAGGATGTTACTGAGTGATGAGGATGTTACTGAGTGATGAGGGATGTTACTGAGTGATGAGGGGATGTTACTGAGTGATGAGGGGATGTTACTGAGTGATGAGGGATGTTACTGAGTGATGAGGGATGAGAGTGATGAGGGATGTTACTGAGTGATGAGGGATGTTACTGAGTGATGAGGATGTTACTGAGTGATGAGGGATGTGTTACTGAGTGATGAGGGGTTACTGTTGTTACTGAGATGAGGATGTTACTGAGTGATGAGGATGTTACTGAGTGATGAGGATGTTACTGAGTGATGAGGGATGTTACTGAGTGATGAGGGGATGTTACTGAGTGATGAGGGGATGTTACTGAGTGATGAGGGATGTTACTGAGTGATGAGGGATGTTACTGAGTGATGAGGGATGTTACTGAGTGATGAGGGATGATGAGTGATGAGGATGTTACTGAGTGATGAGGGATGTTACTGAGTGATGAGGGATGTTACTGAGTGATGAGGATGTTACTGAGTGATGAGGGATGTTACTGAGTGATGAGGGATGTTACTGAGTGATGAGGGATGTTACTGAGTGATGAGGGATGTTACTGAGTGATGAGGGGATGTTACTGAGTGATGAGGGATGTTACTGAGTGATGAGGGATGTTACTGAGTGATGAGGGATGTTACTGAGTGATGAGGGATGTTACTGAGTGATGAGGGATGTTACTGAGGGATGTTACTGAGTGATGAGGGGACTGGTGATGTTACTGAGTGATGAGTGATGGGATGTTACTGAGTGATGAGGGGATGTTACTGAGTGATGAGGATGTTACTGAGTGATGAGGGATGTTACTGAGTGATGAGGGATGTTACTGAGTGATGAGGGGATGTTACTGAGTGATGAGGGATGTTACTGAGTGATGAGGGGATGTTACTGAGTGATGAGGGATGTTACTGAGTGATGAGGGATGTTACTGTGATGAGGATGTTACTGAGTGATGAGGGATGTTACTGAGTGATGAGGGATGTTACTGAGTGATGAGGGATGTTACTGAGTGATGAGGGATGTTACTGAGTGATGAGGGGATGTTACTGAGTGATGAGGATGTTACTGAGTGATGAGGGATGTTACTGAGTGATGAGGGATGTTACTGAGTGATGAGGGATGTTACTGAGTGATGAGGGATGTTACTGAGTGATGAGGGGATGTTACTGAGTGATGAGGATGTTACTGAGTGATGAGGGATGTTACTGAGTGATGAGGGATGTTACTGAGTGATGAGGGGATGTTACTGAGTGAGAGGGATGTTACTGAGTGATGAGGATGTTACTGAGTGATGAGGGATGTTACTGGAGTGATGAGGGATGTTACTGAGTGATGAGGGATGTTACTGAGTGATGAGGGATGGGATGTTACTGAGTGATGAGGGGATGTTACTGAGTGATGAGGGATGTTACTGAGTGATGAGGGATGTTACTGAGTGATGAGGGGATGTTACTGAGTGATGAGGATGTTACTGAGTGATGAGGGGATGTTACTGAGTGATGAGGATGTTACTGAGTGATGAGGGATGTTACTGAGTGATGAGGGATGTTACTGAGTGATGAGGGATGTTACTGAGTGATGAGGGATGTTACTGAGTGATGAGGGGATGAGGATGTTACTGAGTGATGAGGGATGTTACTGAGTGATGAGGGATGTTACTGAGTGATGAGGGATGTTACTGAGTGATGAGGATGTTACTGAGTGATGAGGATGTTACTGAGTGATGAGGGATGTTACTGAGTGATGAGGGATGTTACTGAGTGATGAGGGATGTTACTGAGTGATGAGGGGATGTTACTGAGTGATGAGGGGATGTTACTGAGTGATGAGGGATGTTACTGAGTGATGAGGGGATGTTACTGAGTGATGAGGATGTTACTGAGTGATGAGGGGATGTTACTGAGTGATGAGGGATGTTACTGAGTGATGAGGGATGTTACTGAGTGATGAGGATGTTACTGAGTGATGAGGGATGTTACTGAGTGATGAGGATGTTACTGGTGATGAGGGATGTTACTGAGTGATGAGGGGATGTTACTGAGTGATGTTAGGTGATGAGGATGTTACTGAGTGATGAGGGATGTTACTGAGTGATGAGGATGTTACTGAGTGATGAGGATGTTACTGAGTGATGAGGGGATGTTACTGAGTGATGAGGGATGTTACTGAGTGATGAGGGATGTTACTGAGTGATGAGGATGTTACTGAGTGATGAGGGGATGTTACTGAGTGATGAGGATGATGTTACTGAGTGATGAGGGATGTTACTGAGTGATGAGGGATGTTACTGAGTGATGAGGGATGTTACTGAGTGATGAGGGATGTTACTGAGTGATGAGGGATGTTACTGAGTGATGAGGGATGTTAGGGATGATGTTACTGAGTGATGAGGGGATGTTACTGAGTGATGAGGATGTTACTGAGTGATGAGGGAGGGATGTTACTGAGGGAGTGATGAGGGATGTTACTGAGTGATGAGGGATGTTACTGAGTGATGAGGGATGTTACTGAGTGATGAGGGATGTTACTGAGTGATGAGGGGATGTTACTGAGTGATGAGGGATGTTACTGAGTGATGAGGGATGTTACTGAGTGATGAGGGATGTTACTGAGTGATGAGGGATGTTACTGAGTGATGAGGGGATGTTACTGAGTGATGAGGGATGTTACTGAGTGATGAGGGGATGTTACTGAGTGATGAGGGATGTTACTGAGTGATGAGGGATGTTACTGAGTGATGAGGGATGTTACTGAGTGATGAGGGATGTTACTGAGTGATGAGGGATGTTACTGAGTGATGAGGGATGTTACTGAGTGATGAGGGATGTTACTGAGTGATGAGGGATGTTACTGAGTGATGAGGGATGTTACTGAGTGATGAGGGGATGTTACTGAGTGATGAGGGGATGTTACTGAGTGATGAGGGATGTTACTGAGTGATGAGGGGATGTTACTGAGGGATGTTAGTGATGAGGGAGATGTTACTGAGTGATGAGGGGATGTTACTGAGTGATGAGGGATGTTACTGAGTGATGAGGGATGTTACTGAGTGATGAGGGATGTTACTGAGTGATGAGGGGATGTGATACTGAGTGATGAGGGGATGTTACTGGAGTGATGAGGATGTTACTGAGTGATGAGGGATGTTACTGAGTGATGAGGGATGTTACTGAGTGATGAGGGATGTTACTGAGTGATGAGGGATGTTACTGAGTGATGAGGGGATGTTACTGAGTGATGAGGATGTTACTGAGTGATGAGGGTGATGTTACTGAGTGATGAGGGATGTTACTGAGTGATGAGGGATGTTAGGTGATGATGTTACTGAGTGATGAGGGATGTTACTGAGTGATGAGGGATGTTACTGAGTGATGAGGGGATGTTACTGAGTGATGAGGGATGTTACTGAGTGATGAGGGATGTTACTGAGTGATGAGGGATGTTACTGAGTGATGAGGGATGTTACTGAGTGATGAGGGGATGTTACTGAGTGATGAGGGGATGTTACTGAGTGATGAGGGATGTTACTGAGTGATGAGGGATGTTACTGAGTGATGAGGGATGTTACTGAGTGATGAGGGATGTTACTGAGTGATGAGGGATGTTACTGAGTGATGAGGGATGTTACTGAGTGATGAGGGGATGTTACTGAGTGATGAGGGATGTTACTGAGTGATGAGGGATGTTACTGAGTGATGAGGGATGTTACTGAGTGATGAGGGTTACTGATGATGAGGGATGTTACTGAGTGATGAGGGGATGTTACTGAGAGGGGATGACTGAGGGATGAGGGATGTTACTGAGTGATGAGGGATGTTACTGAGTGATGAGGATGTTACTGAGTGATGAGGGATGTTACTGAGTGATGAGGGATGTTACTGAGTGATGAGGATGATGTTACTGAGTGATGAGGGATGTTACTGAGTGATGAGGATGTTACTGATGTTGAGGGGATGTTACTGAGTGATGAGGGGATGTTACTGAGTGATGAGGGATTTACTGAGTGATGAGGGATGTTACTGAGTGATGAGGGGATGTTACTGAGTGATGAGGGATGTTACTGAGTGATGAGGGGATGTTACTGAGTGATGAGGGATGTTACTGAGTGATGAGGGATGTTACTGAGTGATGAGGGGATGTTACTGAGTGATGAGGGATGTTACTGAGTGATGAGGGGATGTTACTGGAGTGAGGATGTTACTGGTGATGAGGATGTTACTGAGTGATGAGGGATGTTACTGAGTGATGAGGGGATGTTACTGAGTGATGAGGGATGTTACTGAGTGATGAGGGATGTTACTGAGTGATGAGGGATGTTACTGAGTGATGAGGGATGTGACTGAGTGATGAGGATGTTACTGATGAGAGGGGATGTTACTGAGTGATGAGGGATGTTACTGAGTGATGAGGGGATGTTACTGAGTGATGAGGGGATGTTACTGAGTGATGAGGGATGTTACTGAGTGATGAGGGATGTTACTGAGTGATGAGGGATGTTACTGAGTGATGAGGGGATGTTACTGAGTGATGAGGGGATGTTACTGAGTGATGAGGGATGTTACTGAGTGATGAGGGATGTTACTGAGTGATGAGGGGATGTTACTGAGTGATGAGGGGATGTTACTGAGTGATGAGGGATGTTACTGAGTGATGAGGGATGTTACTGAGTGATGAGGGATGTTACTGAGTGATGAGGATGTTATGAGGATGTTACTGAGTGATGAGGGATGTTACTGAGTGATGAGGGATGTTACTGAGGATGAGGGATGTTACTGAGTGATGAGGGGAGATGTTACTGAGTGATGAGGGATGTTACTGAGTGATGAGGGGATGTTACTGAGTGATGAGGGACTGTTGAGGGGATGTTACTGAGTGATGAGGGATGTTACTGAGTGATGAGGATGTTACTGGAGTGATGAGGGATGTTACTGAGGGAGGGATGTTACTGAGTGATGAGGGATGTTACTGAGTGATGAGGGGATGTTACTGAGTGATGAGGGATGTTACTGAGTGATGAGGGATGTTACTGAGTGATGAGGGATGTTACTGGAGTGATGAGGGATGTTACTGAGTGATGAGGGTGATGTTACTGAGTGATGAGGATGGGTGATGTTACTGAGTGATGAGGGATGTTACTGAGTGATGAGGGATGTTACTGAGGATGAGGGATGTTACTGAGTGATGAGGGATGATGTTACTGAGTGATGAGGGATGTTACTGAGTGATGAGGGGATGTTACTGAGTGATGAGGGGATGTTACTGAGTGATGAGGGGATGTTACTGAGTGATGAGGGATGTTACTGAGTGATGAGGGATGTTACTGAGTGATGAGGGATGTTACTGAGTGATGAGGGATGTTACTGAGTGATGAGGGATGTTACTGAGTGATGAGGGATGTTACTGAGTGATGAGGGGATGTTACTGAGTGATGAGGGGATGTTACTGAGTGATGAGGGATGTTACTGAGTGATGAGGGATGTTACTGAGTGATGAGGGATGTTACTGAGTGATGAGGGATGTTACTGAGTGATGAGGGGATGTTACTGAGTGATGAGGGATGTTACTGAGTGATGAGGATGTTACTGAGTGATGAGGGATGTTACTGAGTGATGAGGATGTTACTGAGTGATGAGGGATGTTACTGAGTGATGAGGGATGTTACTGAGTGATGAGGGATGTTACTGAGTGATGAGGATGTTACTGAGTGATGAGGGATGTTACTGAGTGATGAGTGATGAGGGGATGTTACTGAGTGATGAGGGATGTTACTGAGTGATGAGGGATGTTACTGAGTGATGAGGGGATGTGATGTTACTGAGTGATGAGGGATGTTACTGAGTGATGGGATGTTACTGAGGATGTTACTGAGTGATGAGGGATGTTACTGAGTGATGAGGGATGTTACTGAGTGATGAGGGATGTTACTGAGTGATGAGGGATGTTACTGAGTGATGAGGGATGTTACTGAGTGATGAGGGATGTTACTGAGTGATGAGGGGATGTTACTGAGTGATGAGGGATGTTACTGAGTGATGAGGGGATGTGATGAGGGATGTTACTGAGTGATGAGGGATGTTACTGAGTGATGAGGGATGTTACTGAGTGAGGATGTTACTGAGTGATGAGGGGATGTTACTGAGTGATGAGGGGATGTTACTGAGTGATGAGGGATGTTACTGAGTGATGAGGGATGTTACTGAGTGATGAGGGATGTTACTGAGTGATGAGGGATGTTACTGAGTGATGAGGGATGTTACTGAGTGATGAGGGGATGTTACTGAGTGATGAGGGATGTTACTGAGTGATGAGGGGATGTTACTGAGTGATGAGGGATGTTACTGAGTGATGAGGGATGTTACTGAGTGATGAGGGATGTTACTGAGTGATGAGGGATGTTACTGAGTGATGAGGGATGTTATGTTACTGAGTGATGAGGGGATGTTACTGAGTGATGAGGGGAGGGATGTTACTGAGTGATGAGGATGGATGTTACTGAGTGATGAGGGGATGTTACTGAGTGATGAGGGATGTTACTGAGTGATGAGGGATGTTACTGAGTGATGAGGGGATGTGATGTTACTGAGTGATGAGGGATGACTGAGGGAGGGGATGTTACTGAGTGATGAGGGATGTTACTGAGTGATGAGGGGATGTTACTGAGTGATGAGGGGATGTTACTGAGTGATGAGGGATGAGGGATGAGGATGTTACTGAGTGATGAGGGATGTTACTGAGTGATGAGGGGATGTTACTGAGTGATGAGGGATGATGTTACTGGAGTGATGAGGGATGTTACTGAGTGATGAGGGGTTACTGAGTGATGAGGGGATGTTACTGAGTGATGAGGGATGTTACTGAGTGATGAGGGATGGGGATGAGGGATTTACTGAGTGATGAGGGGATGTTACTGAGTGATGAGGGATGTTACTGAGTGATGAGGGATGTTACTGAGTGATGAGGGATGTTACTGAGTGATGAGGGGATGTGATGTTACTGAGTGATGAGGGATGTTACTGAGTGATGAGGATGATGTTACTGAGTGATGAGGGATGTTACTGATGTTACTGAGTGATGAGGGATGTTACTGAGTGATGAGGGATGTTACTGAGTGATGAGGGATGTTACTGAGTGATGAGGGATGTTACTGAGTGATGAGGGATGTTACTGAGTGATGAGGATGTTACTGATGTGAGGGATGTTACTGAGTGAGTGATGAGTGATGAGGGATGTTACTGAGTGATGAGGGATGTTACTGAGTGATGAGGGATGTTACTGAGTGATGAGGGGATGTTACTGAGTGATGAGGGGTTATGAGTGATGTTACTGAGTGATGAGGATGACTGAGGATGATGTTACTGAGTGATGAGGGGTTATGTGATGAGGATGTTACTGAGTGATGAGGGATGTTACTGAGTGATGAGGGATGTTACTGAGTGATGAGGGATGTTACTGAGTGATGAGGGATGTTACTGAGTGATGAGGATGTTACTGAGTGATGAGGGATGTTACTGAGTGATGAGGGATGTTATGTTGAGGGATGTTACTGAGTGATGAGGGGATGTTACTGAGTGATGAGGGATGTTACTGAGTGATGAGGGATGTTACTGAGGAGTGATGAGGGATGTTACTGAGGGATGTTACTGAGTGATGAGGGGTGATGTTACTGAGTGATGAGGGATGTTACTGAGTGAGGGGATGTTACTGAGTGATGAGGGATGTTACTGAGTGATGAGGGGATGTGATGTTACTGAGTGATGAGGGGATGTTACTGAGTGATGAGGATGTTACTGAGTGATGAGGATGATGAGGGATGTTACTGAGTGATGAGGGATGTTACTGAGTGATGAGGGATGTTACTGAGTACTGAGTGATGAGGATGTTACTGAGTGATGAGGGGATGTGATGTTACTGAGTGATGTTACTGAGTGATGAGGGGATGTTACTGAGTGATGAGGGATGTTATGTGATGAGGGATGTTACTGAGTGATGAGGATGTTACTGAGTGATGAGGGATGTGATGTTACTGATGAGGGGATGATGAGGAGGGGATGTTACTGAGTGATGAGGGATGTTACTGAGTGATGAGGGATGTTACTGAGTGATGAGGGATGTTACTGAGTGATGAGGGGATGTTACTGAGTGATGAGGGATGTTACTGAGTGATGAGGATGTTGTTACTGAGTGATGAGGGATGTTACTGAGTGATGAGGGATGTTACTGAGTGATGAGGGATGTTGAGGATGTTACTGAGTGATGAGGGGATGTTACTGAGTGATGAGGGATGTTACTGAGTGATGAGGGGATGTTACTGATGATGAGGGATGTTACTGAGTGATGAGGGATGTTACTGAGTGATGAGGGATGTTACTGAGTGATGAGGGATGTTACTGAGTGATGAGGGGATGACTGGTGATGAGGATGTTACTGAGTGATGAGGATGTTACTGAGTGATGAGGGATGTTACTGAGTGTGATGAGGGAGGATGTTACTGAGTGATGAGGGATGTTACTGAGTGATGAGGGATGTTACTGAGTGATGAGGAGTGATGTTACTGAGTGATGAGGGATGTTACTGAGTGATGAGGGATGTTACTGAGGATGAGGGATGTTACTGAGTGATGAGGGGATGTTACTGAGTGATGAGGGGATGTTACTGAGTGATGAGGATGTTACTGAGTGAGGGATGTTACTGAGTGATGAGGGATGTTACTGAGTGATGAGGGATGTTACTGAGTGATGAGGATGTTGTTACTGAGTGATGAGGATGTTACTGAGTGATGAGGGGATGTTGATGAGGGATGTTACTGAGTGATGAGGGATGTTACTGAGTGATGAGGGATGTTACTGAGTGATGAGGGATGTTACTGAGTGATGAGGGATGTTACTGAGTGATGAGGGATGTTACTGAGTGATGAGGGGATGTTACTGAGTGATGAGGGATGTTACTGAGTGATGAGGGATGTTACTGAGTGATGAGGGATGTTACTGAGTGATGAGGGGATGTTACTGAGTGATGAGGGATGTTACTGATGTTACTGAGTGATGAGGATGTTACTGAGTGATGAGGGATGTTACTGAGTGATGAGGGATGTTACTGAGTGATGAGGGGATGTTATGTTACTGAGTGATGAGGGGATGTTACTGAGTGATGAGGGGATGTGATGAGGGGATGTTACTGAGTGATGAGGGATGTTACTGAGTGATGAGGGATGTTACTGAGTGATGAGGGGATGTTACTGAGTGATGAGGGATGTTACTGAGTGATGAGGGGATGTTATGTTACTGAGTGATGAGGGATGTTACTGAGTGAGGGATGTTACTGAGTGATGAGGGATGAGGGATGTTACTGAGTGATGAGGGATGTTACTGAGTGATGAGGATGTTACTGAGTGATGAGGGATGTTACTGAGTGATGAGGGATGTTACTGAGTGATGAGGGATGTTACTGAGTGATGAGGGATGTTACTGAGTGATGAGGGATGTTACTGAGTGATGAGGGATGTTACTGAGTGATGAGGGATGTTACTGAGTGATGAGGGATGTTACTGAGTGATGAGGGGATGTTACTGAGTGATGAGGGATGTTACTGAGTGATGAGGATGTTACTGAGTGATGAGGATGTTACTGAGTGATGAGGGATGTTACTGAGTGATGAGGGGATGTGATGTTACTGAGTGATGAGGGGGATGTTACTGAGTGATGAGGGATGTTACTGAGTGATGAGGGATGGGGATGTTACTGAGTGATGAGGGATGTTACTGAGTGATGAGGGGATGTTACTGAGTGATGAGGGATGTTACTGAGTGATGAGGGGATGTTACTGAGTGATGAGGGTTACTGATGATGAGGATGTTACTGAGTGATGAGGGATGTTACTGACTGAGTGATGAGGATGTTACTGAGTGATGAGGGATGTTACTGAGTGATGATGTTACTGAGTGATGAGGGGATGTTACTGAGTGATGAGGGGATGTTACTGAGTGATGAGGGATGTTACTGAGTGATGAGGGATGTTACTGAGTGATGAGGGATGTTACTGAGTGATGAGGGATGTTACTGAGTGATGAGGGATGTGATGTTACTGAGTGATGAGGATGAGTTACTGAGTGATGAGGGATGTTACTGAGGATGAGGGGATGTTACTGAGTGATGAGGGATGTTAATGAGTGATGAGGGATGTTACTGAGTGATGAGGGGATGTTACTGAGTGATGAGGGGATGTTACTGAGTGATGAGGGGATGTGATGTTACTGAGTGATGAGGGATGTTACTGAGTGATGAGGGGATGTTACTGAGTGATGAGGGATGTTACTGAGTGATGAGGGAGTGATGAGGGATGTTACTGAGTGATGAGGGATGTTACTGAGTGATGAGGGATGTTACTGAGTGATGAGGGATGTTACTGAGTGATGAGGGATGTTACTGAGTGATGAGGATGGATGTTACTGAGTGATGAGGATGTTAGGGAGGGGATGTTACTGAGTGATGAGGGATGTTACTGAGTGATGAGGGGATGTTACTGAGTGATGAGGGATGTTACTGAGTGATGAGGGATGTTACTGAGTGATGAGGGATGTTACTGAGTGATGAGGGATGTTACTGAGTGATGAGGGATGTTACTGAGTGATGAGGGATGTTACTGAGTGATGAGGGGATGTTACTGAGTGATGAGGGATGTTACTGAGTGATGAGGGATGTTACTGAGTGATGAGGGATGTTACTGAGTGATGAGGGGATGTTACTGAGTGATGAGGGGATGTTACTGAGTGATGAGGGGATGTTACTGAGTGATGAGGGATGTTACTGAGTGATGAGGGATGTTACTGAGTGATGAGGGATGTTACTGAGTGATGAGGGGATGTTACTGAGTGATGAGGGGATGTTACTGAGAGATGTTACTGAGTGATGAGGGGATGTGATGTTACTGAGTGATGAGGGATGTTGTTACTGAGTGATGAGGGATGTTACTGAGTGATGAGGGGATGTTACTGAGTGATGAGGGATGTTACTGAGTGATGAGGGGATGTTACTGAGTGATGAGGGATGTTACTGAGTGATGAGGATGTTACTGAGTGATGAGGGGATGTTACTGAGTGATGAGGGGATGTTACTGAGTGATGAGGGGATGTTACTGATGATGAGGGGATGTTACTGAGTGATGAGGGATGTTACTGAGTGATGAGGGATGTTACTGAGTGATGAGGATACTGAGGGATGTTACTGGTGATGATGTTACTGAGTGATGAGGGGATGTTACTGAGTGATGAGGGATGTTACTGAGTGATGAGGGGATGTTACTGAGTGATGAGGGGATGTTACTGAGTGATGAGGGATGTTACTGAGTGATGAGGGATGTTACTGAGTGATGAGGGGATGTTACTGATGTTACTGAGTGATGAGGGATGTTACTGAGTGATGAGGGATGTTACTGAGTGATGAGGGATGTTACTGAGTGATGAGGGATGTTACTGAGAGGATGATGAGGGGATGTTACTGAGTGATGAGGGGATGTTACTGAGTGATGAGGGATGTTACTGAGTGATGAGGGATGTTACTGAGTGATGAGGGGATGTTATGATGAGGGATGATGAGGATGAGGATGTTACTGAGTGATGAGGGATGTTACTGAGTGATGAGGGGATGATGAGGATGTTACTGAGTGATGAGGGATGTTACTGAGTGATGAGGGATGTTACTGAGTGATGAGGGATGTTACTGAGTGATGAGGGGATGTTACTGAGTGATGAGGGGATGTTACTGAGTGATGAGGGGATGTTACTGAGTGATGAGGGATGTTACTGAGTGAGTGATGAGGGGATGTTACTGATGAGGGATGTTACTGAGTGATGAGGGATGTTACTGAGTGATGAGGGGATGTTACTGAGTGATGAGGGATGTTATGTTACTGAGTGATGAGGGGATGTTACTGAGTGATGAGGGGATGTGATGTTACTGAGTGATGAGGGATGTTACTGAGTGATGAGGATGTTACTGAGTGATGAGGATGTTACTGAGTGATGAGGGATGTTACTGAGTGATGAGGGATGTTACTGTGATGAGGGATGTTACTGAGTGATGAGGGATGTTACTGAGTGATGAGGGGATGTTACTGAGTGATGAGGGATGTGTTACTGAGTGATGAGGGATGTTACTGAGTGATGAGGGATGACTGAGGATGAGGGATGTTACTGAGTGATGAGGGATGTTACTGAGTGATGAGAGGATGAGGGATGTTACTGAGTGATGAGGGGATGTTACTGAGTGATGAGGGATGTTACTGAGTGATGAGGGATGTTACTGAGTGATGAGGGATGTTACTGAGTGATGAGGGATGTTACTGAGTGATGAGGGGATGTTACTGAGGAGGATGTTACTGAGTGATGAGGGGATGTTACTGAGTGATGAGGGATGTTACTGAGTGATGAGGGATGTTACTGAGTGATGAGGGATGTTACTGAGTGATGAGGGGATGTTACTGAGTGATGAGGGGATGTTACTGAGTGATGAGGGATGTTACTGAGTGATGAGGGATGTTACTGAGTGATGAGGGATGTTACTGAGTGATGAGGGGATGTTAGGGGATGTTACTGAGTGATGAGGGATGTTACTGAGTGATGAGGGATGTTACTGGGGATGTTACTGAGTGATGAGGGGATGTTACTGAGTGATGGATGGATGTTACTGAGTGATGAGGGGATGTTACTGAGTGATGAGGGGATGTGAGGGGATGTTACTGAGTGATGAGGGGATGTTACTGAGTGATGAGGGGATGTTACTGAGTGATGAGGGGATGTTACTGAGTGATGAGGGGTTACTGAGTGATGAGGGATGTTACTGAGTGATGAGGGATGTTACTGAGTGATGAGGGATGTGATGAGGGATGTTACTGAGTGATGAGGGATGTTACTGAGGATGAGGATGTTACTGATGTTACTGAGTGATGAGGGGATGTTACTGAGTGATGAGGGGATGTTACTGAGTGATGAGGGGATGTTACTGAGTGATGAGGGGATGAGTGAAGATGTTACTGAGTGATGAGGGGATGAGGGATGTTACTGAGTGATGAGGGATGTTACTGAGTGATGAGGGGATGTTACTGAGTGATGAGGGGATGTTACTGGATGAGGATGTTACTGAGTGATGAGGGATGTTACTGAGTGATGAGGGGATGTTACTGAGTGATGAGGGATGTTACTGAGTGATGAGGGATGTTACTGAGTGATGAGGGATGTTACTGAGTGATGAGGGTTACTGTGATGAGGGATGTTACTGGAGAGTGATGAGGATGATGATGAGGGGGGATGTTACTGAGTGATGAGGGATGTTACTGAGTGATGAGGGATGAGGGATGGATGTTACTGAGTGATGAGGGATGTTACTGAGTGATGAGGGGATGTTACTGAGTGATGAGGGATGTTACTGAGTGATGAGGGGATGTTACTGAGTGATGAGGGATGTTACTGAGTGATGAGGGATGTTACTGAGTGATGAGGGATGTTACTGAGAGTGATGAGGGATGTTACTGAGTGATGAGGGATGTTACTGAGTGATGAGGGGTTACTGATGTTGATGAGGGATGTTACTGAGTGATGAGGGATGTTACTGAGTGATGAGGGATGTTACTGAGTGATGAGGGATGTGATGAGGGGATGTTACTGAGTGATGAGGGATGTTACTGAGTGATGAGGGATGTTACTGAGTGATGAGGGGTTATGAGTGATGAGGGATGTTACTGAGTGATGAGGGGTTACTGATGTGAGGGATACTGAGTGATGAGGGATGTTACTGAGTGATGAGGGATGTTACTGAGTGATGAGGGATGTTACTGAGTGATGAGGGATGTTACTGAGTGATGAGGGGATGTTACTGAGTGATGAGGGATGTTACTGAGTGATGAGGGATGTTACTGAGTGGAGGGATGTTACTGAGTGATGAGGGATGTTACTGAGTGATGAGGGATGTTACTGGGATGTTAGTGTTACTGAGGATGAGGGGATGTTACTGAGTGATGAGGGGATGTTACTGAGTGATGAGGGATGTTACTGTGATGAGGGGATGTTACTGAGTGATGAGGGGATGTTACTGAGTGATGAGGGATGTTACTGAGTGATGAGGGATGTTACTGAGTGATGAGGGATGTTACTGAGTGATGAGGGGTGGTTACTGAGTGATGAGGGATGAGTATGAGGGATGTTACTGATGATGAGGGATGTTACTGAGTGATGAGGGGATGTTACTGAGTGATGAGGGATGTTACTGAGTGATGAGGGATGTTACTGAGTGATGAGGGATGTTACTGAGTGATGAGGGATGTTACTGAGTGATGAGGGGATGTTACTGAGTGATGAGGGATGTTACTGAGTGATGAGGGATGTTACTGAGTGATGAGGGATGTTACTGAGTGATGAGGGATGTTACTGAGTGATGAGGGATGTTACTGAGTGATGAGGGATGTTACTGAGTGATGAGGGATGTTACTGAGTGATGAGGGGATGTTACTGAGTGATGAGGGATGTTACTGAGTGATGAGGGGATGTTACTGAGTGATGAGGGGATGTTACTGAGTGATGAGGATGTTACTGAGTGATGAGGATGTTACTGAGTGATGAGGGGATGTTACTGAGTGATGAGGGGATGTTACTGAGTGATGAGGGGATGTTACTGAGTGATGAGGGATGTTACTGAGTGATGAGGGATGTTACTGAGTGATGAGGGATGTTACTGAGTGATGAGGGATGTTACTGAGAGGGATGATGAGGGAGTGATGATGTTACTGAGTGATGAGGGATGTTACTGAGTGATGAGGGATGGATGTTACTGAGTGATGAGGGATGTTACTGAGTGATGAGGGATGTTACTGAGTGATGAGGGATGTTACTGAGTGATGAGGATGTTACTGAGTGATGAGGGATGTTACTGAGTGATGAGGGATGTTACTGAGTTGAGGGATGTTACTGAGTGATGAGGGGATGTGATGTTACTGAGTGATGAGGGGATGTTACTGGGGGATGAGGGGATGTTACTGAGTGATGAGGGGATGTTACTGAGTGAGAGGGATGTTACTGAGTGATGAGGGATGTTACTGAGTGATGAGGGGATGATGTTACTGAGTGATGAGGGATGTTACTGAGTGATGAGGGGATGTTACTGAGTGATGAGGGATGTTACTGAGTGATGAGGGGATGAGTGATGAGGGATTACTGAGTGATGAGGGATGTTATGAGTGAGGGGATGTTACTGAGTGATGAGGGATGTTACTGAGTGATGAGGGATGTTACTGAGTGATGAGGGGATGTTACTGAGTGATGAGGGGATGTTACTGAGTGATGAGGGATGTTACTGAGTGATGAGGGATGTTAGGGGATGTTACTGAGTGATGAGGGATGTTACTGAGTGATGAGGGGTTATGTGATGAGGGATGTTACTGAGTGATGAGGGATGTTACTGTGATGAGGGATGTTACTGAGTGATGAGGGATGTTACTGAGTGATGAGGGGATGTTACTGAGTGATGAGGGATGTTACTGAGTGATGAGGGATGTTACTGAGTGATGAGGGGATGTTACTGATGTTACTGGAGTGATGAGGGATGTTACTGAGTGATGAGGGATGTTACTGAGTGATGAGGGGATGTTACTGAGTGATGAGGGATGTTACTGAGTGATGAGGGGATGTTACTGAGTGATGAGGGGATGTTACTGAGTGATGAGGGATGTTACTGAGTGATGAGGGGATGTTACTGAGTGAGGGGATGAGGTGATGAGGGGATGTTACTGAGTGATGAGGGGATGTTACTGAGTGATGAGGGATGTTACTGAGTGATGAGGGGATGTTACTGAGTGATGAGGGATGTTACTGAGTGATGAGGGGATGTTACTGAGTGATGAGGGGATGTTACTGAGTGATGAGGGATGTTACTGAGTGATGAGGGATGTTACTGAGTGATGAGGGATGTTACTGAGTGATGAGGGGATGTTACTGAGTGATGAGGGGATGTTACTGAGTGATGAGGGATGTTACTGAGTGATGAGGGATGTTACTGAGTGATGAGGATGTTACTGATGAGAGGGATGTTACTGAGTGATGAGGGATGTTACTGAGTGATGAGGGATGTTACTGAGAGGGATGACTGAGGATGAGGGATGTTACTGAGTGATGAGGGATGACTGAGTGATGAGGGATACTGAGTGATGAGGGGATGTTACTGAGTGATGAGGGATGTTATGTGATGAGGGATGTTACTGAGTGATGAGGGGATGTTACTGAGTGATGAGGGGATGTTACTGAGTGATGAGGGATGTTACTGAGTGATGAGGGATGTTACTGAGTGATGAGGGATGTTACTGAGTGATGAGGGATGTTACTGAGTGATGAGGGATGACTGAGGATGAGGATGTTACTGATGTTACTGAGTGATGAGGGGATGTTACTGAGTGATGAGGGATGTTACTGAGTGATGAGGGATGTTACTGAGTGATGAGGGATGTTACTGATGTTACTGAGTGATGAGGGGATGTTACTGAGTGATGAGGGGATGTTACTGATGATGAGGGATGTTACTGAGTGATGAGGGATGTTACTGAGTGATGAGGGATGTTACTGATGATGAGGGATGTTACTGAGTGATGAGGGATGTTACTGAGTGATGAGGGATGTTACTGAGTGATGAGGGATGTTACTGAGTGATGAGGGATGTTACTGAGTGATGAGGGGATGTTACTGAGTGATGAGGGATGTTACTGAGTGATGAGGATGTTACTGAGATGAGGGATGTTACTGAGTGATGAGGGGATGTTACTGAGTGATGAGGGATGTTACTGAGTGATGAGGGATGTTACTGAGTGATGAGGGATGTGTTACTGAGTGATGAGGGATGTTACTGAGTGATGAGGGATGTTACTGAGTGATGAGGGATGTTACTGAGTGATGAGGGGATGTTACTGAGTGATGAGGGATGTTACTGAGTGATGAGGGATGTTACTGAGTGATGAGGGATGTTACTGAGTGATGAGGGGATGTTACTGAGGGATGTTACTGAGTGATGAGGGGATGTTACTGAGTGATGAGGGATGTTACTGAGTGATGAGGGATGTTACTGAGTGATGAGGGGATGAGTGATGAGGGGATGTTACTGAGTGATGAGGGATGTTACTGAGTGATGAGGGATGTTATGTGATGAGGGATGTTACTGAGTGATGAGGGATGTTACTGAGTGATGAGGGATGTTACTGAGTGATGAGGGGATGTTACTGAGTGATGAGGGGATGTTACTGAGTGATGAGGGATGTTACTGAGTGATGAGGGATGTTACTGAGTGATGAGGGGATGTTACTGAGGGATGAGGGATGTTACTGAGTGATGAGGGGATGTTACTGAGTGATGAGGGGATGTGATGAGGGATGTTACTGAGTGATGAGGGATGTTACTGAGTGATGAGGGATGTTACTGAGTGATGAGGGGATGTTACTGAGTGATGAGGGATGTTACTGAGTGATGAGGGATGTTACTGAGTGATGAGGGATGTTACTGAGTGATGAGGGATGTTACTGAGTGATGAGGGATGTTACTGAGTGATGAGGGATGTTACTGAGTGATGAGGGATGTTACTGAGTGATGAGGGATGTTACTGAGTGATGAGGGATGTTACTGAGTGATGAGGGATGTTACTGTTACTGAGGGATGTTACTGAGATGAGGGATGGAGTGATGAGGATGTTACTGAGTGATGAGGATGGATGTTACTGAGTGATGAGGGATGTTACTGAGTGATGAGGGATGTTACTGAGTGATGAGGGATGTGATGTTACTGAGTGATGAGGGGATGTTACTGAGTGATGAGGGATGTTACTGAGTGATGAGGGATGTTACTGAGTGATGAGGGATGTTACTGAGTGATGAGGGGATGTTACTGAGTGATGAGGGGATGTTACTGATGATGAGGGATGTTACTGAGTGATGAGGGGATGAGGGATGATGTTGTTACTGAGGATGATGAGGGAGGATGTTACTGAGTGATGAGGGATGTTACTGAGTGATGAGGGGTTACTGTTACTGAGTGATGAGGGATGTTACTGAGTGATGAGGGGATGTTACTGAGTGATGAGGGATGTTACTGAGTGATGAGGGGATGAGGATGTTACTGAGTGATGAGGGATGTTACTGAGTGATGAGGGATGTTACTGAGTGATGAGGGATGTTACTGAGTGATGAGGGATGTTACTGAGGGATGAGGGGATGTTACTGAGTGATGAGGGATGTTACTGAGTGATGAGGGATGTTACTGAGTGATGAGGGATGTTACTGAGTGATGAGGGATGTTACTGAGTGATGAGGGATGTTACTGAGTGATGAGGGGATGTTACTGAGTGATGAGGGGATGTTACTGAGTGATGAGGGATGTTACTGAGTGATGAGGGATGTTACTGAGTGATGAGGGATGTTACTGAGTGATGAGGGGATGTTACTGAGTGATGAGGGATGTTACTGAGTGATGAGGGGATGTTACTGAGTGATGAGGGGATGTTACTGAGTGATGAGGGATGTTACTGAGTGATGAGGGATGTTACTGAGTGGAGGGATGTTACTGAGTGATGAGGGATGATGTTACTGAGTGATGAGGGGATGTTACTGAGTGATGAGGGATGTTACTGAGTGATGAGGGATGTTACTGAGTGATGAGGGATGTTACTGAGTGATGAGGGATGTTACTGAGTGATGAGGGGATGTTACTGAGTGATGAGGGATGTTACTGAGTGATGAGATGACTGAGTGATGGATGTTACTGAGTGATGAGGGATGTTACTGAGTGATGAGGGATGTTACTGAGTGATGAGGGATGTTACTGAGTGATGAGGGATGTTACTGAGTGATGAGGGGATGTTACTGAGTGATGAGGGATGTTACTGAGTGATGAGGGGATGTTACTGAGTGATGAGGGGATGTTACTGAGTGATGAGGGATGTTACTGGGATGAGGGATGTTACTGAGTGATGAGGGATGTTACTGAGTGATGAGGGGATGTTACTGAGGATGAGGGATGTTACTGAGTGATGAGGGATGAGGGATGTTACTGAGTGATGAGGGATGTTACTGAGTGATGAGGGATGTTACTGAGTGATGAGGGATGTTACTGAGTGATGAGGGATGTTACTGAGTGATGAGGGATGTTACTGAGTGATGAGGGTGATGTTACTGAGTGATGAGGGATGTTACTGAGTGATGAGGGGATGTTACTGAGTGATGAGGGATGTTACTGAGTGATGAGGGATGTTACTGAGTGATGAGGGATGTTACTGAGTGATGAGGGGATGTTACTGATGAGGGATGTTACTGAGAGGGATGATGAGGGATGTTACTGAGTGATGAGGGGATGTTACTGAGTGATGAGGGGATGAGGAGTGATGAGGGGATGTTACTGAGTGATGAGGGATGTTACTGAGTGATGAGGGATGTTACTGAGTGATGAGGGGATGTTATGTTACTGAGTGATGAGGGGTTACTGATGTTACTGAGTGATGAGGGGTTACTGATGTTACTGAGTGATGAGGGATGTTACTGAGTGATGAGGGATGTTACTGAGTGATGAGGGATGTTACTGAGGATGAGGGGATGTTACTGAGTGATGAGGGATGTTACTGAGTGATGAGGGATGTTACTGAGTGATGAGGGGATGTTACTGAGTGATGAGGGATGTTACTGAGTGATGAGGGGATGTTACTGAGTGTTTACTGAGTGATGAGGGGATGTTACTGAGTGATGAGGGGATGTTACTGAGTGATGAGGGATGTTACTGAGTGATGAGGGATGTTACTGAGTGATGAGGGGATGTTACTGAGTGATGAGGGGATGTTACTGAGTGATGAGGGGATGTTACTGAGTGATGAGGGATGTTACTGAGTGATGAGGGGATGTTACTGAGTGATGAGGGATGTTACTGAGTGATGAGGGGATGTTACTGAGTGATGAGGGGATGTTACTGAGTGATGAGGGGATGTTACTGAGTGATGAGGGATGTTACTGAGTGATGAGGGGATGTTACTGAGTGATGAGGGATGTTACTGAGTGATGAGGGATGTTACTGAGTGATGAGGGATGTTACTGAGTGATGAGGGATGTTACTGAGTGATGAGGGATGTTTACTGAGTGATGAGGGATGTTACTGAGTGATGAGGGGATGTTACTGAGTGATGAGGGATGTTACTGAGTGATGAGGGATGTTACTGAGTGATGAGGGGATGTTACTGAGTGATGAGGGGATGTTACTGAGTGATGAGGGATGTTACTGAGTGATGAGGGATGTTACTGAGTGATGAGGGATGTTACTGAGTGATGAGGGATGTTACTGAGTGATGAGGGGATGTTACTGAGTGATGAGGGATGTTACTGAGTGATGAGGGATGTTACTGAGTGATGAGGGATGTTACTGAGTGATGAGGGATGTTACTGATGTGAGGGGATACTGAGTGATGAGGGGATGAGGGGATGTTACTGAGTGATGAGGGGATGTTACTGAGTGATGAGGGGATGTTACTGAGAGGGATGACTGAGGATGAGGGATGTTACTGAGTGATGAGGGGATGTTACTGAGTGATGAGGGATGTTACTGAGTGATGAGGGATGTTACTGAGTGTTACTGAGTGATGAGGGATGTTACTGAGTGATGAGGGATGTTACTGAGTGATGAGGGGATGTTACTGAGTGATGAGGGATGTTACTGAGTGATGAGGGATGTTACTGAGTGATGAGGGATGTTACTGAGTGATGAGGGGATGTTACTGAGTGATGAGGGGATGTTACTGAGTGATGAGGGATGTTACTGAGTGATGAGGGATGTTACTGAGTGATGAGGGGATGTTACTGAGTGATGAGGGATGTTACTGAGTGAGGATGTTACTGAGGATGAGGGGATGTTACTGAGTGATGAGGGATGTTACTGAGTGATGAGGGATGTGATGAGGGATGTTACTGAGTGATGAGGGATGTTACTGAGTGATGAGGGGATGTTACTGAGTGATGAGGGGATGTTACTGAGTGATGAGGGATGTTACTGAGTGATGTGTACTGAGTGATGAGGGGATGACTGGGAGGGATGTTACTGAGTGATGAGGGATGTTACTGAGTGATGAGGGATGTTACTGAGTGATGAGGGGATGTTACTGAGTGATGAGGGATGTTACTGAGTGATGAGGGGATGTTACTGAGTGATGAGAGGATGGATGAGGGATGTTACTGAGTGATGAGGGATGTTACTGAGTGATGAGGGGATGTTACTGAGTGATGAGGGATGTTACTGAGATGAGGGGATGTTACTGAGTGATGAGGGGATGACTGAGGATGATGGATGTTACTGAGTGATGAGGGATGTTACTGAGTGATGAGGGATGTTACTGAGTGATGAGGGATGTTACTGAGTGATGAGGGATGTTACTGAGTGATGAGGGATGTTACTGAGTGATGAGGGGATGTTACTGAGTGATGAGGGATGTTACTGAGTGATGAGGGGATGTTACTGAGTGATGAGGGATGTTACTGAGTGATGAGGGATGTTACTGAGTGATGAGGGGATGTTACTGAGTGATGAGGGATGAGGGATGTTACTGAGTGATGAGGGGATGTTACTGAGTGATGAGGGGATGTTACTGAGTGATGAGGGATGTTATGTTACTGAGTGATGAGGGATGTTACTGAGTGATGAGGGATGTTACTGAGTGATGAGGGATGAGGGATGATGTTACTGAGTGATGAGGGATGTTACTGAGAGGGATGTTATGAGGGAGGGATGTTACTGAGTGATGAGGGATGTTACTGAGTGATGAGGGGATGTTACTGAGTGATGAGGGATGTTACTGAGTGATGAGGGATGTTACTGAGTGATGAGGGATGTTACTGAGTGATGAGGGATGTTACTGAGTGATGAGGGGATGGATGTTACTGAGTGATGAGGAGGATGTTACTGAGTGATGAGGGATGTTACTGAGTGATGAGGGATGTTACTGAGTGATGAGGGATGTTACTGAGTGATGAGGGGATGTTACTGAGTGATGAGGGATGTTACTGAGTGATGAGGGATGTTACTGAGTGATGAGGGATGTGAGTACTGAGTGATGAGGGATGTTACTGAGTGATGAGGGATGTTACTGAGTGATGAGGGATGTTACTGAGTGATGAGGGATGTTACTGAGTGATGAGGGATGTTACTGAGTGATGAGGGATGTTACTGAGTGATGAGGGATGTTACTGAGTGATGAGGGGATGTTACTGAGTGATGAGGGGATGTTACTGAGTGATGAGGGATGTTACTGAGTGATGAGGGGATGTTACTGAGTGATGAGGGATGTTACTGAGTGATGAGGGATGTTACTGAGTGATGAGGGGATGTTACTGAGTGATGAGGGGATGTTACTGAGTGATGAGGGATGTTACTGAGTGATGAGGGATGTTACTGAGTGATGAGGGATGTTACTGAGTGATGAGGGATGTTACTGAGTGATGAGGGGATGTTACTGAGTGATGAGGGGATGTTACTGAGTGATGAGGGATGTTACTGAGTGATGAGGGATGTTACTGAGTGATGAGGGATGTTACTGAGTGATGAGGGATGAGGGATGTTACTGAGTGATGAGGGATGTTACTGAGTGATGAGGGATGTTACTGAGTGATGAGGGGATGTTACTGAGTGATGAGGGATGTTACTGAGTGATGAGGGATGTTACTGAGTGATGAGGGGATGTTACTGAGTGATGAGGGATGTTACTGAGTGATGAGGGATGATGTTACTGAGTGATGAGGGATGTTACTGGGATGATGTTACTGAGTGATGAGGGATGTTACTGAGTGATGAGGGATGTTACTGAGTGATGAGGGATGTTACTGAGTGATGAGGGATGTTACTGAGTGATGAGGGATGTTACTGAGGAGGGATGTTACTGAGTGATGAGGGGATGTTACTGAGTGATGAGGGATGTTACTGAGTGATGAGGGATGTTACTGAGTGATGAGGGATGTTACTGAGTGATGAGGGGATGTTACTGAGTGATGAGGGATGTTACTGAGTGATGAGGGATGTTACTGAGTGATGAGGGATGTTACTGAGTGATGAGGGATGTTACTGAGTGATGAGGGATGTTACTGAGTGATGAGGGGATGTTACTGAGTGATGAGGGGATGTTACTGAGTGATGAGGGATGTTACTGAGTGATGAGGGATGTTAGTGATGAGGGATGTTACTGAGTGATGAGGGATGTTACTGAGTGATGAGGGATGTTACTGAGTGAGAGGGGATGATGAGGGATGTTACTGAGTGATGAGGGATGTTACTGAGTGATGAGGGATGTTACTGAGTGATGAGGGATGTTACTGAGTGATGAGGGATGTTACTGAGTGATGAGGGGATGTTACTGAGTGATGAGGGATGTTACTGAGTGATGAGGGATGTTACTGAGTGATGAGGGATGTTACTGAGTGATGAGGGGATGTTACTGAGTGATGAGGGGATGTTACTGAGTGATGAGGGATGTTACTGAGTGATGAGGGGATGTTACTGAGTGATGAGGGGTTACTGAGTGATGAGGGATGTTACTGAGTGATGAGGGGATGTTACTGAGTGATGAGGGGATGTTACTGAGTGATGAGGGGATGTTACTGAGTGATGAGGGATGTTACTGAGTGATGAGGGATGTTACTGAGTGATGAGGGATGTTACTGAGTGATGAGGGATGTTACTGAGTGATGAGGGATGTTGATGAGGGATGTTACTGAGTGATGAGGGGATGTTACTGAGTGATGAGGGATGTTACTGAGTGATGAGGGATGTTACTGAGGGATGAGGGATGTTACTGAGTGATGAGGGATGTTACTGAGTGATGAGGGATGTTACTGAGTGATGAGGGATGTTACTGAGTGATGAGGGATGAGGGATGTTACTGAGTGATGAGGGGATGTTACTGAGTGATGAGGGGATGTTACTGAGTGATGAGGGATGAGGGATGACTGGAGGGATGTTACTGAGAGGGATGATGAGGGATGTTACTGAGTGATGAGGGGATGTTGATGAGGGATGTTACTGAGTGATGAGGGGATGTTACTGAGTGATGAGGGATGTTACTGAGTGATGAGGGATGTTACTGAGTGATGAGGGGATGTTACTGAGTGATGAGGGGATGTTACTGGGATGAGGGATGTTATGTTACTGAGTGATGAGGGATGTTACTGAGTGATGAGGGATGTTACTGAGTGATGGGGGATGTTACTGAGTGATGGGGGATGTTACTGAGTGATGAGGGATGTTACTGAGTGATGAGGGGATGTTACTGAGTGATGAGGGATGTTACTGAGTGATGAGGGATGTTACTGAGTGATGAGGGATGTTACTGAGTGATGAGGGATGTTACTGAGTGATGAGGGATGTGATGAGGGATGTTACTGAGTGATGAGGGGATGTTACTGAGTGATGAGGGATGTTACTGAGTGATGAGGGGATGTTACTGAGTGATGAGGGATGTTACTGAGTGATGAGGGGATGTTACTGAGTGATGAGGGATGAGGGATGTACTGAGTGATGAGGGATGTTACTGAGTGATGAGGGATGTTACTGAGTGATGAGGGATGTTACTGAGTGATGAGGGATGTTACTGAGTGATGAGGGGATGTTACTGAGTGATGAGGGATGTTACTGAGTGATGAGGGGATGTTACTGTGAGAGGGATGATGAGGGAGGGATGTTACTGAGTGATGTTGTTACTGAGTGATGAGGGATGTTACTGAGTGATGAGGGATGTTACTGAGTGATGAGGGATGTTACTGAGTGATGAGGGATGTTACTGAGTGATGAGGGATGTTACTGTTACTGAGTGATGAGGGATGTTACTGAGTGATGAGGGATGTTACTGAGTGATGAGGGGATGTTACTGAGTGATGAGGTGTTACTGAGTGATGAGGGATGTTACTGAGTGATGAGGGATGTTACTGAGTGATGAGGGATGTTACTGAGTGATGAGGGGATGTTACTGAGTGATGAGGGGATGTTACTGAGTGATGAGGGATGTTACTGAGTGATGAGGGGATGTTACTGAGTACTGAGTGATGAGGGGATGAGGGATGTTACTGAGTGATGAGGGGATGTTACTGAGTGATGAGGGATGTTACTGAGTGATGAGGGATGTTACTGAGTGATGAGGGATGTTACTGAGTGATGAGGGGATGTTACTGAGTGATGAGGGATGTTACTGAGTGATGTTACTGAGTGATGTGATGAGGGATGTTACTGAGTGATGAGGGGATGTTACTGAGTGATGAGGGATGTTACTGAGAGGGATGTTACTGATGAGGGATGTTACTGAGTGATGAGGGGATGTTACTGAGTGATGAGGGATGTTACTGAGTGATGAGGGGATGTTACTGATGAGGGATGTTACTGAGTGATGAGGGGATGTTACTGAGTGATGAGGGATGTTACTGGTGATGTGTACTGAGTGATGAGGGATGTTACTGAGTGATGAGGGGATGTTACTGAGTGATGAGGGATGTTACTGAGTGATGGGGATGTTACTGAGTGATGAGGGATGTTACTGAGTGATGAGGGATGTTACTGAGTGATGAGGGATGTTACTGAGTGATGAGGGATGTTACTGAGTGATGAGGGGATGTTACTGAGTGATGAGGGGATGTTACTGAGTGATGAGGGATGTTACTGAGTGATGAGGGATGTTACTGAGTGATGAGGGGATGATGAGGGAGGGATGTTACTGAGTGATGAGGGATGAGTGATGAGGGATGTTACTGAGTGATGAGGGATGTTACTGAGTGATGAGGGATGTTACTGAGTGATGAGGGATGTTACTGAGTGATGAGGGATGTTACTGAGTGATGAGGGATGTTACTGAGTGATGAGGATGTTACTGAGTGATGAGGGATGTTACTGAGTGATGAGGGATGTTACTGAGTGATGAGGGATGTTACTGAGTGATGAGGGATGTTACTGAGTGATGAGGGATGTTACTGAGTGATGAGGGATGTGTTACTGAGTGATGAGGGGATGTTACTGAGTGATGAGGGATGTTACTGAGTGATGAGGGATGTTACTGAGTGATGAGGGGATGTTACTGGGGGATGAGGGGATGTTACTGAGTGATGAGGGATGTTACTGAGTGATGAGGGATGTTACTGAGTGATGAGGGATGATGAGGGATACTGAGTGATGAGGGATGTTACTGAGTGATGAGGGATGTTACTGAGTGATGAGGGATGTTACTGAGTGATGAGGGATGTTACTGAGTGATGAGGGATGTTACTGAGTGATGAGGGATGTTACTGAGTGATGAGGGATGTTACTGAGTGATGAGGGATGTTACTGAGTGATGAGGGATGTTACTGAGTGATGAGGGATGTTACTGAGTGATGAGGGATGTTACTGAGTGATGAGGGATGTGATGAGGGGATGTTACTGAGTGATGAGGGGATGTTACTGAGTGATGAGGGGATGTTACTGAGTGATGAGGGGATGTTACTGAGTGATGAGGGATGTTACTGAGTGATGAGGGATGTTACTGAGTGATGAGGGGTGTTACTGAGTGATGAGGGGATGTTACTGAGTGATGAGGGATGTTACTGAGTGATGAGGGATGTTACTGAGTGATGAGGGGATGTGATGTTACTGAGTGATGAGGATGGATGTTACTGAGTGATGAGGGATGTTACTGAGTGATGAGGGATGTTACTGAGTGATGAGGGGATGTTACTGAGTGATGAGGGATGTTACTGAGTGATGAGGGGATGTTACTGAGTGATGAGGGGATGTTACTGAGTGATGAGGATGTTACTGAGTGATGAGGGGATGTTACTGAGTGATGAGGGATGTTACTGAGTGATGAGGGATGTTACTGAGTGATGAGGGATGTTACTGAGTGATGAGGGATGTTACTGAGTGATGAGGGGATGTTACTGAGTGATGAGGGATGTTACTGATGATGAGGGGATGTTACTGAGTGATGAGGGGATGTTACTGAGTGAGGGATGAGGGATGAGGGGATGTTACTGAGTGATGAGGGATGTTACTGAGTGATGAGGGGATGTTACTGAGTGATGAGGGGATGTTACTGAGTGATGAGGGGATGTTACTGAGTGATGAGGGATGTTACTGAGTGATGAGGGATGTTACTGAGTGATGAGGGATGTTACTGAGTGATGAGGGATGTTACTGAGTGATGAGGGGATGTTACTGAGTGATGAGGGGATGTGATGAGGGATGTTACTGAGTGATGAGGGATGTTACTGAGTGATGAGGGATGTTACTGAGTGATGAGGGGATGTTACTGAGTGATGAGGGGATGTTACTGATGTGAGGGATGTGACTGAGTGATGAGGGATGTTACTGAGTGATGAGGGATGTTACTGAGTGATGAGGGGATGTTACTGAGTGATGAGGGATGAGTGATGAGGGATGTTACTGAGTGATGAGGGGATGAGGGATTACTGAGTGATGAGGGGATGTTACTGAGTGATGAGGGATGTTACTGAGTGATGAGGGATGTTACTGAGTGATGAGGGGATGTTACTGAGTGATGAGGGATGTTACTGAGTGTGAGGGGATGTTACTGAGTGATGAGGGATGTTACTGAGTGATGAGGGATGTTACTGAGTGATGAGGGATGTTACTGAGTGATGAGGGGTGATGTTATGTGATGAGGGATGATGTTACTGAGTGATGAGGGGATGTTACTGAGTGATGAGGGATGTTACTGAGTGATGAGGGGATGTTACTGAGTGATGAGGGATGTTACTGAGTGATGAGGGATGATGAGGGATGTTACTGAGTGATGAGGGATGTTACTGAGTGATGAGGGGATGTTACTGAGTGATGAGGGGATGTTACTGAGTGATGAGGGGATGTGTTACTGAGTGATGAGGGGATGTTACTGAGTGATGAGGGATGTTACTGAGTGATGAGGGATGTTGATGAGGGATACTGAGTGATGAGGGATGTTACTGAGTGATGAGGGATGTTACTGAGTGATGAGGGGATGTTACTGAGTGATGAGGGATGAGGGATGAGGGGATGTTACTGAGTGATGAGGGATGTTACTGTGATGAGGGATGTTACTGAGTGATGAGGGATGTTACTGAGTGATGAGGGATGTTACTGAGTGATGAGGGATGTTACTGAGTGATGAGGGGATGTTACTGAGTGATGAGGGGATGTTACTGAGTGATGAGGGGATGTTACTGAGTGATGAGGGATGTTACTGAGTGATGAGGGGATGTTACTGAGTGATGAGGGATGTTACTGAGTGATGAGGGAGGGATGTTACTGAGTGATGAGGGATGTTACTGAGTGATGAGGGGATGTTACTGAGTGATGAGGGATGTTACTGAGTGATGAGGGATGTTACTGAGGATGAGGGGATGTTACTGAGTGATGAGGGGATGTTACTGAGTGATGAGGGGATGTTACTGAGTGATGAGGGATGTTACTGAGTGATGAGGGGATGTTACTGAGTGATGAGGGGATGTTACTGAGTGATGAGGGATGTTACTGAGTGATGAGGGATGTTACTGAGTGATGAGGGGATGTTACTGAGTGATGAGGGATGTTACTGAGTGAGAGGGATGTTACTGAGTGATGAGGGGATGATGATGTTACTGAGTGATGAGGGGATGTTACTGAGTGATGAGGGGATGTTACTGAGTGAGGGATGTTACTGAGGATGAGGGATTACTGAGTGATGAGGGGATGTTACTGAGTGATGAGGGATGTTACTGAGTGATGAGGATGAGAGGATGAGGGGATGTTACTGAGTGATGAGGGATGTTACTGAGTGATGAGGGGATGTTACTGAGTGATGAGGGATGTTACTGAGTGATGAGGGGATGTTACTGAGTGATGAGGGATGTGATGAGGGATGTTACTGAGTGATGAGGGATGTTACTGAGTGATGAGGGGATGTTACTGAGTGATGAGGGATGTTACTGAGTGATGAGGGATGTTACTGAGTGATGAGGGATGTTACTGAGTGATGAGGGATGTTACTGAGTGATGAGGGGATGTTACTGAGTGATGATGGGATGTTACTGAGTGATGAGGGGATGTTACTGAGTGATGAGGGGATGTTACTGATGAGGATGAGGGGATGTTACTGAGTGATGAGGGGATGTTGATGAGGGATGTGATGTTACTGAGTGATGAGGGGATGTTACTGAGTGATGAGGGGATGTTACTGAGTGATGAGGGATGTTACTGAGTGATGAGGGGATGTTACTGAGTGATGAGGGATGTTACTGAGTGATGAGGGGATGTTACTGAGTGATGAGGGGATGTTACTGAGTGATGAGGGGATGTTATGATGAGGGATGTTACTGAGTGATGAGGGATGATGTGAGGGATGTTACTGAGTGATGAGGGATGTTATGTGAGGGGATACTGAGTGATGAGGGGATGTTACTGAGTGATGAGGGATGTTACTGAGTGATGAGGGATGTTACTGGGATGAGGGGATGTTACTGAGTGATGAGGGGTTACTGAGTGATGAGGGATGTTACTGAGTGATGAGGGGATGTTACTGAGTGATGAGGGGATGTTACTGAGTGATGAGGGATGTTACTGAGTGATGAGGGATGTTACTGAGTGATGACTGGGATGTTACTGAGTGATGAGGGGATGTTACTGAGTGATGAGGGATGTTGAGGGATGTTACTGAGTGATGAGGGATGTTACTGAGTGATGAGGGGATGTTACTGAGTGATGAGGGGATGTTACTGAGTGATGAGGGGATGTGATGAGGGATGTACTGAGTGATGAGGGGATGTTACTGAGTGATGAGGGATGTTACTGAGTGATGAGGGGATGTTACTGAGTGATGAGGATGATGTTACTGATGTTACTGAGTGATGAGGGGATGTTACTGAGTGATGAGGGATGTTACTGAGTGATGAGGGATGTTACTGAGTGATGAGGGGATGTTACTGAGTGATGAGGGATGTTACTGAGTGATGAGGGGATGTTACTGAGTGATGAGGGGATGTTACTGAGTGATGAGGGGATGTTACTGATGATGAGGGATGTTACTGAGTGATGAGGGATGTTACTGAGTGATGAGGGATGTTACTGAGTGATGAGGGATGTTACTGAGTGATGAGGGATGTTACTGAGTGATGAGGGATGTTACTGAGTGATGAGGGGATGTGATGTTACTGAGTGATGAGGGATGTTACTGAGTGATGAGGGGATGTTACTGAGTGATGAGGGATGTTACTGAGTGATGAGGGGTGTTACTGAGTGATGAGGGATGTTACTGAGTGATGAGGGGATGTTACTGAGTGATGAGGGATGTTACTGAGTGATGAGGGATGTTACTGAGTGATGAGGGATGTTACTGAGTGATGAGGGATGTTACTGAGTGATGAGGGGATGTTACTGAGTGATGAGGGGATGTTACTGAGTGATGAGGGATGTTACTGAGTGATGAGGGATGTTACTGATGAGGGATGTTATGTGATGAGGGATGTACTGAGTGATGAGGGGATGTTACTGATGATGAGGGATGTTACTGAGTGATGAGGGGATGATGTTACTGAGTGATGAGGGATGTTACTGAGTGATGAGGGGATGTTACTGAGTGATGAGGGGATGTTACTGAGTGATGAGGGGATGTTACTGATGTTACTGAGTGATGAGGGATGTTACTGAGTGATGAGGGATGTTACTGAGTGATGAGGGGTTATGTTGAGGGGATGTTACTGAGTGATGAGGGGATGTTACTGAGTGATGAGGGGATGTTACTGAGTGATGAGGGATGTTACTGAGTGATGAGGGGATGTTACTGAGTGATGAGGGATGTTACTGAGTGATGAGGGGATGTTACTGAGTGATGAGGGATGTTACTGAGTGATGAGGGATGTTACTGAGTGATGAGGGATGTTACTGATGATGAGGGATGTTACTGAGTGAGAGGGGATGAGGGGATGTTACTGAGTGATGAGGGATGTTACTGAGTGATGAGGGGATGTTACTGAGTGATGAGGGATGTTACTGAGTGATGAGGGGATGTTACTGAGTGATGAGGGATGTTACTGAGTGATGAGGGATGTTACTGAGTGATGAGGGATGTTACTGAGTGATGAGGGATGTTACTGAGTGATGAGGGATGTTACTGAGTGATGAGGGATGTTACTGAGTGATGAGGGATGTTACTGAGTGATGAGGGATGTTACTGAGTGATGAGGGATGTTACTGAGTGATGAGGGGATGTTACTGAGTGATGAGGGATGTTACTGAGTGATGAGGGGATGTTACTGAGTGATGAGGGATGTTACTGAGTGATGAGGGATGTTACTGAGTGATGAGGGATGTTACTGAGTGATGAGGGATGTTATGAGAGTGATGAGGGATGTTACTGAGTGATGAGGGATGTTACTGAGTGATGAGGGATGTTACTGAGTGATGAGGGGATGTTACTGAGTGATGAGGGATGTTACTGAGTGATGAGGGATGTTACTGAGTGATGAGGGATGTTACTGAGTGATGAGGGGATGTTACTGAGTGATGAGGGGATGTTACTGAGTGATGAGGGATGTTACTGAGTGATGAGGGATGTTACTGAGTGATGAGGGATGTGATGAGGATGTTACTGAGTGATGAGGGGATGTTACTGAGTGATGAGGGATGTTACTGAGTGATGAGGGATGTTACTGAGGGAGGGTTACTGATGTGAGGATGTTACTGAGTGATGAGGGGATGTTATGTGATGAGGGATGTTATGAGGATGAGGGATGTTACTGAGTGATGAGGGATGTTACTGAGTGATGAGGGATGTTACTGAGTGATGAGGGGATGAGGGATGTTACTGAGTGATGAGGGATGTTACTGAGTGATGAGGGGATGTTACTGATGATGAGGGATGTTACTGAGTGATGAGGGGATGTTACTGAGTGATGAGGAGGGGATGAGGGATGTTACTGAGTGATGAGGGGATGTTACTGAGTGATGAGGGATGTTACTGAGTGATGAGGGGATGTTGATGAGGGATGTTACTGAGTGATGAGGGGATGTTACTGAGTGATGAGGGATGTTACTGAGTGATGAGGGATGTTACTGAGTGATGAGGGATGTTACTGGGGATGAGGGATGTTACTGAGTGATGAGGGATGTTACTGAGTGATGAGGGATGTTACTGAGTGATGAGGGATGTTATGTGATGAGGGGATGTTACTGAGTGATGAGGGATGTTACTGAGTGATGAGGGATGTTACTGAGTGATGAGGGGATGTTACTGAGTGATGAGGGATGTTACTGAGTGATGAGGGGATGTTACTGAGTGATGAGGGATGTTACTGAGTGATGAGGGATGTTACTGAGGATGAGGGATGAGGGATGAGGGATGTTACTGAGTGATGAGGATGAGGTGATGTTACTGAGTGATGAGGGGATGAGGGGATGTTACTGAGTGATGAGGGATGTTACTGATGAGGGATGATGAGGATGTTACTGAGTGATGAGGGATGTTACTGAGTGATGAGGGGATGTTACTGAGTGATGAGGGATGTTACTGAGTGATGAGGGGATGTTACTGAGTGATGAGGGGATGTTACTGAGTGATGAGGGATGTTACTGAGTGATGAGGGATGTTACTGAGTGATGAGGGATGTTACTGAGTGATGAGGGGATGTTACTGAGTGATGAGGGTTATGTTACTGAGTGATGAGGGATGTTACTGAGAGGATGAGGATGTTACTGAGTGATGAGGGATGTTACTGAGTGATGAGGGATGTTACTGAGTGATGAGGGGATGTTACTGAGTGATGAGGGGATGTTACTGAGGGAGGGATGTTACTGAGTGATGAGGGATGTTACTGAGTGAGTGATGAGGGATGTTACTGAGTGATGAGGGATGTTACTGAGTGATGAGGGATGTTACTGAGTGATGAGGGGATGTTACTGAGTGATGAGGGTTACTGAGTGATGAGGGATGTTACTGAGTGATGAGGGATGTTACTGAGGATGAGGGGATGTTACTGAGTGATGAGGGATGTTACTGAGTGATGAGGGATGTTACTGAGTGATGAGGGATGTTACTGTTGATGAGGGATGTTACTGAGGATGAGGGATGTTACTGAGTGATGAGGGGATGTTACTGAGTGATGAGGGATGTTACTGGTGATGAGGGGATGTTACTGAGTGATGAGGGATGTTACTGAGTGATGAGGGGATGTTACTGAGTGATGAGGGATGTTACTGAGTGATGAGGGATGTTACTGAGTGATGAGGGATGTTACTGAGTGATGAGGGATGTGATGTTACTGAGTGATGAGGGGATGTTACTGAGTGATGAGGGGATGTTACTGAGTGATGAGGGATGTTACTGAGTGATGAGGGATGTTACTGAGTGATGAGGGATGTTACTGGAGTGATGAGGGGATGTGATGAGGGGATGTACTGAGTGATGAGGGGATGTTACTGAGTGATGAGGGATGTTACTGAGTGATGAGGGATGTTACTGAGTGATGAGGGGATGGGATGTTACTGAGTGATGAGGGATGTTACTGAGTGATGAGGGATGTTACTGAGTGATGAGGGATGTTACTGAGTGATGAGGGGATGTTACTGAGTGATGAGGGGATGTTACTGAGTGATGAGGGATGTTACTGAGTGATGAGGGGATGTTACTGAGTGATGAGGGGATGTTACTGTTGACTGAGTGATGAGGGATGTTACTGAGTGATGAGGGTTACTGATGTTACTGAGTGATGAGGGATGTTACTGAGTGATGAGGGGATGTT
Source organism: Oncorhynchus keta (assembly GCF_023373465.1). Lineage (NCBI taxonomy): Eukaryota > Metazoa > Chordata > Actinopteri > Salmoniformes > Salmonidae > Oncorhynchus > Oncorhynchus keta. Next base: position 43,072 of record NW_026287375.1, on the reverse strand, counting down.
ACTGAGTGATGAGGGATGTTACTGAGTGATGAGGGATGTTACTGAGTGATGAGGGATGTTACTGAGTGATGAGGGATGTTACTGAGGGAGGGATGTTACTGAGATGAGGGGATGTTACTGAGTGATGAGGGATGTTACTGAGTGATGAGGGATGTTACTGAGTGATGAGGGATGTTACTGAGTGATGAGGGATGTTATGTTGAGGGATGTTACTGAGTGATGAGGGATGTTACTGAGTGATGAGGGATGTTACTGAGTGATGAGGGGATGTTACTGAGTGATGAGGGGATGTTACTGAGTGATGAGGGATGTTACTGAGTGAGTGTTACTGAGTGATGAGGGGATGTTACTGAGTGATGAGGGATGTTACTGAGTGATGGGGGATGAGTGTTACTGAGGATGAGGGATGTTACTGAGTGATGAGGGGATGTTACTGAGTGAGTGATGAGGGATGTTACTGAGTGATGAGGGGATGTTACTGAGTGATGAGGGATGTTACTGAGTGATGAGGGATGATGAGGGAGGGATGTTACTGAGTGATGAGGGATGTTACTGAGTGATGAGGGATGTTACTGAGTGATGAGGGATGTTACTGATGATGAGGGATGTTACTGAGTGATGAGGGGATGTTACTGAGTGATGAGGGATGTTACTGAGTGATGAGGGGTTACTGAGTGATTACTGAGTGATGAGGGATGTTATGAGTGATGAGGGGATGTTACTGAGTGATGAGGGATGTTACTGAGTGATGAGGGATGTTACTGAGTGATGAGGGATGTTACTGAGTGATGAGGGGATGTTACTGAGTGATGAGGGGTTATGTGATGACTGAGTGATGAGGGATGTTACTGAGTGATGAGGGGATGTTACTGAGTGATGAGGGATGTTACTGAGTGATGAGGGGATGTTACTGAGTGATGTTACTGAGGATGAGGGATGTTACTGAGTGATGAGGGGATGTTACTGAGTGATGAGGGATGTTACTGAGTGATGAGGGATGTTACTGAGTGATGAGGGGATGTTACTGAGTGATGAGGGGATGTTACTGAGTGATGAGGGGATGTTACTGAGTGATTAGGGATGTTACTGAGTGATGAGGGATGTTACTGAGTGATGAGGGATGTTACTGAGTGATGAGGGATGTTACTGAGTGATGAGGGGATGTTACTGAGTGATGAGGGATGTTACTGAGTGATGAGGGATGTTACTGAGTGATGAGGGATGTTACTGAGTGATGAGGGGATGTTACTGAGGGAGGGATGTTACTGAGTGATGAGGGATGTTACTGAGTGATGAGTGAGGATGAGGGATGTTACTGAGTGATGAGGGATGTTACTGAGTGATGAGGGGATGTTACTGAGTGATGAGTGATGAGGATGAGGGATGTTACTGAGTGATGAGGGGATGATGAGGGGATGTTACTGAGTGATGAGGGGATGTTACTGAGTGATGAGGGATGTTACTGAGTGATGAGGGATGTTACTGAGTGATGAGGGGATGTTACTGAGTGATGAGGGGATGTTACTGAGTGATGAGGGATGTTACTGAGTGATGAGGGGATGTTACTGAGTGATGAGGGGATGTTACTGAGTGATGAGGGATGTTACTGAGTGATGAGGGGATGTTACTGAGTGATGAGGGATGTTACTGAGTGATGAGGGGATGTTATGTGAGGGATGTTACTGAGTGATGAGGGATGTTACTGAGTGATGAGGGATGTTACTGAGTGATGAGGGGATGTTACTGAGTGATGAGGGATGTTACTGAGTGATGAGGGGATGTTACTGAGTGATGAGGGGTTATGAGTGATGAGGGATGTTACTGAGTGATGAGGGATGTTACTGAGGATGAGGGATGTTACTGAGTGATGAGGGGATGTTACTGAGTGATGAGGGGATGTTACTGAGTGATGAGGGGATGTTACTGAGTGATGAGGGATGTTACTGAGTGATGAGGGGATGTTACTGGAGTGATGAGGGATGTTACTGAGTGATGAGGGATGTTACTGAGTGATGAGGGATGTTAGGATGAGGGATGTTACTGAGTGATGAGGGATGTTACTGAGTGATGAGGGATGTTACTGAGTGATGAGGGGATGTTACTGAGTGATGAGGGATGTTACTGAGTGATGAGGGGATGATTGTTACTGAGTGATGAGGGATGTTACTGAGGAGGATGTTACTGAGTGATGAGGGATGTTACTGAGTGATGAGGGGATGTTACTGAGTGATGAGGGGTGTTGAGGGATGTTACTGAGTGATGAGGGATGTTACTGAGTGATGAGGGATGTTACTGAGTGATGAGGGATGTTACTGAGTGATGAGGGATGTTACTGAGTGATGAGGGATGTTACTGAGTGATGAGGGATGTTACTGAGTGATGAGGGATGTTACTGAGTGATGAGGGATGTTACTGAGTGATGAGGGATGTTACTGAGTGATGAGGGGATGTTACTGAGTGATGAGGGGATGTTACTGAGTGATGAGGGATGTTACTGAGTGATGAGGGATGTTACTGAGTGATGAGGGGATGTTACTGAGTGATGAGGGGATGTTACTGAGTGATGAGGGGTTACTGAGTGATGAGGGATGTTACTGAGTGATGAGGGATGTTACTGAGGGGATGTTACTGAGTGATGAGGGATGTTACTGAGTGATGAGGGGATGTTACTGAGTGATGAGGGATGTTAATGAGTGATGAGGGATGTTACTGAGTGATGAGGGGATGTTACTGAGTGATGAGGGGATGTTACTGAGTGATGAGGGGATGTTACTGAGTGATGAGGGATGTTACTGAGTGATGAGGATGTTACTGAGTGATGAGGGATGTTACTGAGTGATGAGGGATGTTACTGAGTGATGAGGGGATGTTACTGGAGTGATGAGGGGATGTTACTGAGTGATGAGGGGATGTTACTGAGTGATGAGGGGATGTTACTGAGTGATGAGGGATGATGATGGGGATGTTACTGAGTGATGAGGGGATGTTACTGAGTGACTGATGTTACTGAGTGATGAGGGATGTTACTGAGTGATGAGGGGATGTGATGTTACTGAGTGATGAGGGGATGTTACTGAGTGATGAGGGATGTTACTGAGTGATGAGGGGATGTGATGTTACTGAGTGATGAGGGATGTTACTGAGTGATGAGGGATGTTACTGAGTGATGAGGGATGTTACTGAGTGATGAGGGGATGGTGATGAGGGATGTTACTGAGTGATGAGGGATGTTACTGAGTGATGAGGGATGTTACTGAGTGATGAGGGGATGTTACTGAGTGATGAGGGATGTTACTGAGTGATGAGTGATGGGATGTTACTGAGTGATGAGGATGTTACTGAGTGATGAGGATGTTACTGAGTGATGAGGTTTTAGGTTTGTATAACTGAAGACCTACTGGTAATTTACAGACATCATCCAGCAGAATACCAACAGCACATCTCTCTTCTTCCCAGACCCTGAAGGACCTCACCTTCTGTTGTCTATAAGATGTCTGATATCAATGTGTTTACTACTACAGTAGTACCAGCAGTAAAACAACAGTACTTCTCCATCTCATCCACAGACCCTGAAACCATCAGGGTGTCCCTTTGGTTCCCAGAGCCTGAAGGACCCCAACCTGTCTGTTGTCTATATGCTGTAGTTCCATCTGTAAACCAACAGTACTTCTCCATCTCATCCACAGACCCTGAAACCAACAGGGTGTCCCTTTGGTTCCCAGAGCCTGAAGGACCCCAACCTGTCTGTTGTCTATATGCTGTAGTTCCGTCTGTAAACCAACAGTACTTCTCCATCTCATCCACAGACCCTGAAACCATCAGCGTGTCCCTTTGGTTCCCAGAGCCTGAAGGACCCCAACCTGTCAGCCAGAAAAGACTTCCAGAGAGAAGCTGAGCTGCTCACCAACCTCCAGCACGACCACATTGTTAAGTTCTATGGGGTCTGTGTGGATGGAGATCCCCTCATCATGGTGTTTGAGTACATGAAGAATGGGGACCTCAACAAGTTCCTCAGGTAGTGGTATAGGAACAATGCTGGTACACAGGGGCGCCTCTTTGGTTTCAGAAGTGGGGGGGACATAGCCTGACGGGAGGTCTGGAATATTTTTGGGGGGAATCTAAAGCTAATTAACTGCATTTTTACACAATCCAACCTGCCGTCTCTATTTAGAACAAAAAGAAAGCAAAAATGTCCTCTGTCTCTACTACTCCTCTGTCTCTACTACTCCTCTGTCTCTACTCCTCCTTTGTCTCTACTCCTCGTCTGTCTCTACTCCTCCTCTGTCTCTACTACTCCTCTGTCTCTACTCCTCCTCTGTCTCTACTCCTCCTCTGTCTCTACTCCTCCTCTGTCTCTACTCCTCCTCTGTCTCTACTCCTCCTCTGTCTCTACTCCTCCTCTGTCTCTACTCCTCCTCTGTCTCTACTCCTCCTCTGTCTCTACTACTCCTCTGTCTCTACTACTCCTCTGTCTCTACTCCTCCTCTGTCTCTACTCCTCCTCTGTCTCTACTACTCCTCTGTCTCTACTACCTCCTCTGTCTCTACTCCTCCTCTGTCTCTACTACTCCTCTGTCTCTACTCCTCCTCTGTCTCTACTCCTCCTCTGTCTCTACTACTCCTCTGTCTCTACTCCTCCTCTGTCTCTACTACTCCTCTGTCTCTACTCCTCCTCTGTCTCTACTCCTCCTCTGTCTCTACTACTCCTCTGTCTCTACTCCTCCTCTGTCTCTAATCCTCTCTGTCTCTAGTACTCCTCTGTCTCTACTCCTCCTCTGTCTCTACTCCTCCTCTGTCTCTACTACCCTCTGTCTCTACTCCTCCTCTGTCTCTACTCCTCCTCTGTCTCTACTCCTCCTCTGTCTCTACTCCTCCTCTGTCTCTACTCCTCCTCTGTCTCTACTACTCCTCTGTCTCTACTACTCCTCTGTTCTGTTTCGTATCTCCCTCCCAGAGTCCATGGTCCAGATGGCCAGCCTCTACATACTGTCTCTATGAAGGTTAATGTCTCTCCAGAGTCCATGGTCCAGATGGCCAGCCTCTACTCTGTATAGATGAAGGTTAATGTTTATCTCTCTCCAGAGTCCATGGTCCAGATGGCCAGCCTCTACATACTGTATAGATGAAGGTTAATGTTTCTCTCTCCAGAGTCCATGGTCCAGATGGCCAGTCTCTACATACTGTATAGATGAAGGTTCTGTCTCTCCCTCCAGAGTCCATGGTCCAGATGGCCAGCCTCTACAGACTGTATGATGAAGGTTTATGTTTCTCTCCTCCATGGTCCAGATGGCCAGCCTCTACATACTGTATAGATGAAGGTTTATGTTTCTACTCTCTCCAGAGTCCATGGTCCAGATGGCCAGCCTCTACAGACTGTATAGATGAAGGTTAATGTTTCTCTCTCTCCAGAGTCCATGGTCCAGATGGCCAGCCTCTACAGACTGTATAGATGAAGGTTAATGTTTCTCTCTCTCCAGAGTCCATGGTCCAGATGGCCAGCCTCTACATACTGTATAGATGAAGGTTAATGTTTCTCTCTCTCCAGAGTCCATGGTCCAGATGGCCAGCCTCTACAGACTGTATAGATGAAGGTTTATGTTTCTCTCTCTCCAGAGTCCATGGTCCAGATGGCCAGCCTCTACATACTGTATAGATGAAGGTTTATGTTTCTCTCTCTCCAGAGTCCATGGTCCAGATGGCCAGCCTCTACATACTGTATAGATGAAGGTTAATGTTTCTCTCTCCAGAGTCCATGGTCCAGATGGCCAGCCTCTACATACTGTATAGATGAAGGTTTATGTTTCTCTCTCCAGAGTCCATGGTCCAGATGGCCAGCCTCTACATACTGTATAGATGAAGGTTTATGTTTCTCTCTCTCCAGAGTCCATGGTCCAGATGGCCAGCCTCTACATACTGTATAGATGAAGGTTTATGTTTCTCTCTCCAGAGTCCATGGTCCAGATGGCCAGCCTCTACAGACTGTATAGATGAAGGTTTATGTTTCTCTCTCTCCAGAGTCCATGGTCCAGATGGCCAGCCTCTACAGACTGTATAGATGAAGGTTTATGTTTCTCTCTCTCAGAGTCCATGGTCCAGATGGCCAGCCTCTACATACTGTATAGATGAAGGTTTATGTTTCTCTCTCCCAGAGTCCATGGTCCAGATGGCCAGCCTCTACATACTGTATAGATGAAGGTTTATGTTTCTCTCTCCAGAGTCCATGGTCCAGATGGCCAGCCTCTACATACTGTATAGATGAAGGTTAATGTTTCTCTCTCTCCAGAGTCCATGGTCCAGATGGCCAGCCTCTACATACTGTATAGATGAAGGTTTATGTTTCTCTCTCCAGAGTCCATGGTCCAGATGGCCAGCCTCTACAGACTGTATAGATGAAGGTTTATGTTTCTCTCTCCCAGAGTCCATGGTCCAGATGGCCAGCCTCTACATACTGTATAGATGAAGGTTTATGTTTCTCTCTCTCCAGAGTCCATGGTCCAGATGGCCAGCCTCTACATACTGTATAGATGAAGGTTTATGTTTCTCTCTCTCCAGAGTCCATGGTCCAGATGGCCAGCCTCTACAGACTGTATAGATGAAGGTTAATGTTTCTCTCTCTCCAGAGTCCATGGTCCAGATGGCCAGCCTCTACAGACTGTATAGATGAAGGTTTATGTTTCTCTCTCTCCAGAGTCCATGGTCCAGATGGCCAGCCTCTACATACTGTATAGATGAAGGTTTATGTTTCTCTCTCTCCAGAGTCCATGGTCCAGATGGCCAGCCTCTACAGACTGTATAGATGAAGGTTTATGTTTCTCTCTCTCCAGAGTCCATGGTCCAGATGGCCAGCCTCTACATACTGTATAGATGAAGGTTTATGTTTCTCTCTCTCAGAGTCCATGGTCCAGATGGCCAGCCTCTACAGACTGTATAGATGAAGGTTTATGTTTCTCTCTCCAGAGTCCATGGTCCAGATGGCCAGCCTCTACAGACTGTATAGATGAAGGTTTATGTTTCTCTCTCTCCAGAGTCCATGGTCCAGATGGCCAGCCTCTACATACTGTATAGATGAAGGTTTATGTTTCTCTCTCCAGAGTCCATGGTCCAGATGGCCAGCCTCTACAGACTGTATAGATGAAGGTTTATGTTTCTCTCTCTCAGAGTCCATGGTCCAGATGGCCAGCCTCTACATACTGTATAGATGAAGGTTTATGTTTCTCTCTCCAGAGTCCATGGTCCAGATGGCCAGCCTCTACATACTGTATAGATGAAGGTTAATGTTTCTCTCTCCAGAGTCCATGGTCCAGATGGCCAGCCTCTACATACTGTATAGATGAAGGTTTATGTTTCTCTCTCCAGAGTCCATGGTCCAGATGGCCAGCCTCTACAGACTGTATAGATGAAGGTTTATGTTTCTCTCCAGAGTCCATGGTCCAGATGGCCAGCCTCTACAGACTGTATAGATGAAGGTTTATGTTTCTCTCTCCCAGAGTCCATGGTCCAGATGGCCAGCCTCTACTACTGTATAGATGAAGGTTTATGTTTCTCTCTCTCCAGAGTCCATGGTCCAGATGGCCAGCCTCTACAGACTGTTAGATGAAGGTTAATGTTTCTCTCTCTCAGAGTCCATGGTCCCGATGGCCAGCCCTACAGACTGTATGATGAAGGTTTATGTTTCTCTCTCCAGAGTCCATGGTCCAGATGGCCAGCCTCTACATACTGTATAGATGAAGGTTTATGTTTCTAAGAATCTCCAGAGTCCATGGTCCAGATGGCCAGCCTCTACAGACTGTATAGATGAAGGTTAATGTTTCTCTCTCTCCAGAGTCCATGGTCCAGATGGCCAGCCTCTACAGACTGTATAGATGAAGGTTTATGTTTCTCTCTCTCCAGAGTCCATGGTCCAGATGGCCAGCCTTACATACTGTATAGATGAAGGTTAATGTTTCTCCCTCTCCAGAGTCCATGGTCCAGATGGCCAGCCTCTACATACTGTATAGATGAAGGTTAATGTTTCTCTCTCTCCAGAGTCCATGGTCCAGATGGCCAGCCTCTACAGACTGTATAGATGAAGGTTAATGTTTCTCTCTCTCCAGAGTCCATGGTCCAGATGGCCAGCCTCTAATACTGTATAGATGAAGGTTAATGTTTCTCTCTCTCCAGAGTCCATGGTCCAGATGGCCAGCCTCTACATACTGTATAGATGAAGGTTAATGTTTCTCTCCCAGAGTCCATGGTCCAGATGGCCAGCCTCTACATACTGTATAGATGAAGGTTAATGTTTCTCTCTCTCCAGAGTCCATGGTCCAGATGGCCAGCCTCCATACTGTATAGATGAAGGTTAATGTTTCTCTCTCCAGAGTCATGGTCCAGATGGCCAGCCTCTACATACTGTATAGATGAAGGTTAATGTTTCTCCCTCTCCAGAGTCCATGGTCCAGATGGCCAGCCTCTACATACTGTATAGATGAAGGTTAATGAGAGTCCATGGTCCAGATGGCCAGCCTCTAAGTGTATAGATGAAGGTTTAGTTTCCTCTCCAGAGTCCATGGTCCAGATGGCCAGCCTCTACATACTGTAAGATGAAGGTTTATGTTTCTCTCTCCAGAGTCCATGGTCCAGATGGCCAGCCTCTACATACTGTATAGATGAAGGTTAATGTTTCTCTCTCTCCAGAGTCCATGGTCCAGATGGCCAGCCTCTACAGACTGTATAGATGAAGGTTAATGTTTATCTCTCTCCAGAGTCCATGGTCCAGATGGCCAGCCTCTACATACTGTATAGATGAAGGTTTATGTTTCTCTCTCCAGAGTCCATGGTCCAGATGGCCAGCCTCTACATACTGTATAGATGAAGGTTAATGTTTCTCTCTCCAGAGTCCATGGTCCAGATGGCCAGCCTCTACAGACTGTATAGATGAAGGTTAATTTTTCTCTCCAGAGTCCATGGTCCAGATCCATACTGTATAGATGAAGGTTTATGTTTCAGAGTCCATGGTCCAGATGGCCAGCCTCTACATACTGTATAGATGAAGGTTAATGTTTCTCTCTCCAGAGTCCATGGTCCAGATGGCCAGCCTCTACATACTGTATAGATGAAGGTTTATGTTTCTCTCTCTCCAGAGTCCATGGTCCAGATGGCCAGCCTCTACATACTGTATAGATGAAGGTTAATGTTTCTCTCTCTCCAGAGTCCATGGTCCAGATGGCCAGCCTCTACAGACTGTATAGATGAAGGTTAATGTTTCTCTCTCCAGAGTCCATGGTCCAGATGGCCAGCCTCTACATACTGTATAGATGAAGGTTTATGTTTCTCTCTCTCCAGAGTCCATGGTCCAGATGGCCAGCCTCTACATACTGTATAGATGAAGGTTTATGTTTCTCTCTCTCCAGAGTCCATGGTCCAGATGGCCAGCCTCTACAGACTGTATAGATGAAGGTTAATGTTTCTCTCTCCAGAGTCCATGGTCCAGATGGCCAGCCTCCATACTGTGTAAGGTTTATGTTTCTCTCTCCAGAGTCCATGGTCCAGATGGCCAGCCTCTACATACTGTATAGATGAAGGTTTATGTTTCTCTCTCCAGAGTCCATGGTCCAGATGGCCAGCCTCTACATACTGTATAGATGAAGGTTTATGTTTCCTCTCCAGAGTCCATGGTCCAGATGGCCAGCCTCTACATACTGTATAGATGAAGGTTAATGTTTCTCTCTCCAGAGTCCATGGTCCAGATGGCCAGCCTCTACAGACTGTATAGATGAAGGTTAATGTTTCTCTCTCTCCAGAGTCCATGGTCCAGATGCTATGATCCTTGTGGATGGCCATCCGTTCAAACTGACGGAGAGCTGGGTCTGTCCCAGATGTTACACATCGCTACCCAGATCTCAGCCGGCATTGTGTACCTGGCCTCCCAGCACTTTGTCCACAGAGACCTGGCCACCAGGAACTGTCTAGTGGGCAACGGGCTGTTGGTGAAGATAGGAGACTTCCTGCGGGATGTCCAGAGACATCTACAGCACAGACTACTACAGGGTAAGGACTCATGTATGGATGGACTATAGCATTTGGACTGAGAGATTTGATAATTTATGAACCCTGTGCCTTTAACTCCTTAGTGATCCCTTCCCGCTCGAATCCTGGTAACGGGATTGATTGTTAACATCCAGTGAAATTGCACCAAATTCACAAACAGAAATATTCATAATAAGACTTCATAAAACATAAGGATAGGAATGATGATGGTGTCTAAGAATCGTTGACAGACATGTTCTCCATTTGGTTCTGGAGCTGGTCTCCACCTCCCTGTTTCTTCTTCTTCCCTCCATCCTGCTGTGTTATGCATCAGAATACAGCTTAACTTCTTGTTCATCCAGCCGCAGTGTCAGATTTCAACAAGGCTTCACGGCGAAAGCAGACGATTATCTGAGGACAGCGCCCAGCATACAAACACATGAAAATCAGATTTCCAACCAGCCAGGCATGACACAAAAGTCAGAAATAACGAAAACAACAAAGTGAAAACAAAGTGAGTTCCAGGTCACCTGGGGAGTCCACCTGACACATGGAAGAGCAGGGCTACTTCTTCATTTCTCAAAGGAAAAACATCAACCAATTTCTGAAGACTGTTGACATCTAGTGGAAGCCATAGGAACTACAAGCAGATTCCTATCAAAAGGTCTTACCATAGAAATCTAATGCAAAACAGATAGACCTAAAAAAAAAAAATCCCAGGTTGGTTTGTGCTTGGGGTTACGCCTGCCAACTCAGTTCTGTTATACTCACAGACATTATTCTGACAGTTTTAGAAATGTCAGAGTGTTTTCATCCAAATCTAATAATGATATGCATATCCTAGCATCTGGGCCTGAGTGGCAGGCAGTTTACTTTGGTTTTCATCCGGACGTGAAAATACTGCCCCTAGCCCAAAAAAAAGTTTTCAATCTAGAGCAAAAAAAATGTCCTTATATGATAAGTAAACACAGTGAGGCAGTCCAAGAGGGGGCGTCAGTGCCCTCTTGAGAGTCTAGATGGTGAGGCAGTCCACGAGGGGAGTAGTGCCCCTCTTGAAGTAAACACAGTGGGGCAGTCCACGAGGGGGCGAGAGCCCTCTTGAAGTAAACACAGTGAGGCAGTCAACGAGGGCGTAGTGCCCCTCTTGGAAGTAAACACAGTGCGGCAGTCCACGAGGGTTAGTGCCCTCTTGAAGTAAACACAGTGAGGCAGTCCACGAGGGGCGTAGTGCCCCTCTTGAAGTAAACACAGTGGGGCAGTCCACGAGGGGGCGTAGTGCCCCTCTTGAAGTAAACACAGTGGGGCAGTCCACGAGGGAGTCGTAGTGCCCCTCTTGAAGTAAACACAGTGAGGCAGTCCACGAGGGGCGTAGTGCCCCCTTGAAGTAAATACAGTGAGGCAGTCCACGATGGCGTATCAGTGCCCTCTTGAAGTAAACACAGTGGGGCAGTCCACGGGGAGTAGTGCCCCTCTGAAGTAAACACAGTGGGGCAGTCCACGAGTCGTAGTGCCCTCTTGAAGTAAACACAGTGGGGCAGTCCACGAGGGGGCGTAGTGCCCCTCTTGAAGTAAACACAGTGAGGCAGTCCACGAGGGGCGTAGTCAAGTAAACACAGTGGGAGAGTCCACGATGGGGCGTAGTGCCCGGGGCAGTCCACGGGGGGCGTAGTGCCCGGGCAGAGTCCACGAAGAGGAAGCTGCCTCATGTCAACCTGTAAACAAGTTATTGTTACAATCTGGGGAATTTCTGTTCTTCCCAAAAACCTCACGTAATGAACGTGGAGAGAGACATCTGAAATGTATATATATAGTTTTTTATTTAACCAGGTAGGTCTAGTTGAGAACACCTTTATTTAACCAGGTGGGCCAGTTGAGAACAAGTTTATCCATCTCCAACTGCAGGCCTGGCCAAGATAAAGCAAAGCAGTGCAGTACACTGTGGGAGCCTGTAACTCCTTTGATCAAGTCATCCTTTAAATGCGTCAGGGGCGAGAGTCTAGATGGTTATCAGTCCTGGGGAGAGTCTAGATGGTTATCAGTCCTGCGGAGAGTCTAGATGGTTATCAGTCCTGGGGAGAGTCTAGATGGTTATCAGGCCTGGGGAGAGTCTAGATGGTTATCAGTCCTGGGAGAGTCTAGATGGTTATCAGTCCTGGGGAGAGTCTAGATGGTTATCAGTCCTGGGAGAGTCTAGATGGTTATCAGTCCTGGGGAGAGTCTAGATGTTTATCAGGCCTGGGGAGAGTCTAGATGGTTATCAGGCCTGGGGAGAGTCTAGATGGTTATCAGTCCTGGGAGAGTCTAGACGTTTAGGCAGTCCTGGGAGAGTCTAGATGGTTATCAGCCCTGGGGAGAGTCTAGATGGTTATCAGTCCTGGGAGAGTCTAGATGGTTATCAGTCCTGGGGAGAGTCTAGATGGTTATCAGGCCTGGGAGAGTCTAGATGGTTATCAGTCCTGGGGAGAGTCTAGATTTATCAGTCCTGGGAGAGTCTAGATGGTTATCAGTCCTGGGGAGAGTCTAGATGGTTATCAGTCCTGCGGAGAGTCTAGATGGTTATCAGCCCTGGGGAGAGTCTAGATGGTTATCAGTCCTGGGAGAGTCTAGATGGTTATCAGTCCTGGGGAGAGTCTAGATGGTTATCAGTCCTGGGGAGAGTCTAGATGTTTATCAGTCCTGGGGAGAGTCTAGATGGTTATCAGCCCTAGGGAGAGTCTAGATGGTTATCAGGCCTGGGGAGAGTCTAGATGGTTATCAGGCCTGGGGAGAGTCTAGATGTTTATCAGTCCTGGGAGAGTCTAGATGGTTATCAGTCCTGGGGAGAGTCTAGATGGTTATCAGCCCTGGGGAGAGTCTAGATGGTTATCAGGCCTGGGGAGAGTCTAGATGGTTATCAGGCCTGGGGAGAGTCTAGATGGTTATCAGGCCTGGGGAGAGTCTAGATGGTTATCAGGCCTGGGAGAGTCTAGATGGTTATCAGGCCTGGGGAGAGTCTAGATGGTTATCAGGCCTGGGGAGAGTCTAGATGGTTATCAGGCCTGGGGAGAGTCTAGATGGTTATCAGTCCTGCGGAGAGTCTAGACGTTTATCAGTCCTGCGGAGAGTCTAGATGGTTATCAGTCCTGGGAGAGTCTAGATGGTTATCAGTCCTGGGGAGAGTCTAGATGGTTATCCGCCCTGGGGAGAGTCTAGATGTTTATCAGTCCTGGGGAGAGTCTAGATGGTTATCAGTCCTGGGGAGAGTCTAGATGGTTATCAGTCCTGGGGAGAGTCTAGATGTTTATCAGTCCTGCAGAGAGTCTAGATGGTTATCAGCCCTAGGGAGAGTCTAGATGGTTATCAGGCCTGGGGAGAGTCTAGATGGTTATCAGGCCTGGGGAGAGTCTAGATGGTTATCAGTCCTGCGGAGAGTCTAGATGACAATCAGTCCTGGGAGAGTCTAGATGGTTATCAGCCCTGGGGAGAGTCTAGATGGTTATCAGGCCTGGGGAGAGTCTAGATGGTTATCAGGCCTGGGGAGAGTCTAGATGGTTATCAGGCCTGGGGAGAGTCTTGAGATGGTTATCAGGCCTGGGGAGAGTCTAGATGGTTATCAGGCCTGGGGAGAGTCTAGATGGTTTCAGGCCTGGGGAGAGTCTAGATGGTTATCAGGCCTGGGGAGAGTCTAGATGGTTATCAGTCCTGGGGAGAGTCTGATGGTAATCAGGCCTGGGGAGAGTCTAGATGGTTATCAGTCCTGGGGAGAGTCTAGATGGTTATCAGGCCTGGGGAGAGTCTAGATGGTTATCAGGCCTGGGGAGAGTCTAGATGGTTATCAGTCCTGGGGAGAGTCTAGATGGTTATCAGTCCTGGGGAGAGTCTAGATGGTTATCAGGCCTGCGGAGAGTCTAGATGGTTATCAGTCCTGGGGAGAGTCTAGATGGTTATCAGTCCTGGGGAGAGTCTAGACGGTTATCAGGCCTGGGGAGAGTCTAGATGGTTATCAGTCCTGGGGAAGAGTCTAGATGGTTATCAGTCCGGGGAAGAGTCTAGATGGTTATCAGGCCTGGGGAGAGGCCAGATTTATCAGGCATGGGGAGAGTCTAGATCAGCCCTGGGGAGAGTCTAGATGTTTATCAGGCCCTTATGAGGTCTATGACCCAGAGCTAACAGGTAGCCATGAGGTGTAGATGGTTATCAGTCCTGGGGAGAGTCTAGATGGTTATCAGGCCTGGGGAGAGTCGAGATGGTTATCAGGCCTGGGGAGAGTCTAGATGGTTATCAGGCCTGGGGAGAGTCGAGATGGTTATCAGGCCTGGGGAGAGTCTATATGGTTATCAGTCCTGGGAGAGTCTAGATGGTTATCAGTCCTGGGGAGAGTCTAGATGGTTATCAGTCCGGGGAAGAGTCTAGATGGTTATCAGGCCTGGGGAGAGGCCAGACGTTTATCAGGCATGGGGAGAGTCTAGATCAGCCCTGGGGAGAGTCTAGATGTTTATCAGGCCCTTATGAGGTCTATGACCCAGAGCTAACAGGTAGCCATGAGGTGTAGATGGTTATCAGTCCTGGGGGGAGTCTAGATGGTTATCAGGCCTGGGGAGAATCTAGATGTTTATCAGGCCCTTACGAGGTCTATGGCCCAGAGCTAACAGGTAGCCATGAGGTGTAGATGGTTATCAGTCCTGGGGAGAGTCTAGATGTTTATCAGGCCCTTATGAGGTCTATGGCCCAGAGCTAACAGGTAGCCATGAGGTGTAGATGGTTATCAGTCCTGGGGAGAGTCTAGATGGTTATCAGGCCTGGGGAGAGTCTAGATGTTTATCGGGCCTGGGGGAGTCTAGATGGTTATCAGGCCTGGGGGAGTCTAGATTTTTATCAGGCCCTTGTAATCAGGCCCTGTCCGTGATTACAACAGTAACATCGGTCTTGTTGATGCTGTCAGGACTGTGATTACAACAGTAACATCAGTTTTGTTGATGCTGTCAGGACTGTGATTACAACAGTAACATCAGTCTTGTTGATGCTGTCCATGATTACAACAGTAACATCAGTCTTGTTGATGCTGTCCATGATTACAACAGTAACATCAGTCTTGTTGATGCTGTCAGGACTGTGATTACAACAGTAACATCAGTCTTGTTGATGCTGTCCATGATTACAACAGTAACATCAGTCTTGTTGATGCTGTCCATGATTACAACAGTAACATCAGTCTTGTTGATGCTGTCCATGATTACAACAGTAACATCAGTCTTGTTGATGCTGTCAGGACCGTGATTACAACAGTAACATCAGTCTTGTTGATGCTGTCCATGATTACAACAGTAACATCAGTCTTGTTGATGCTGTCCATGATTACAACAGTAACATCAGTCTTGTTGATGCTGTCCATGATTACAACAGTAACATCAGTCTTGTTGATGCTGTCAGGACTGTGATTACAACAGTAACATCAGTCTTGTTGATGCTGTCCATGATTACAACAGTAACATCAGTCTTGTTGATGCTGTCAGGACTGTGATTACAACAGTAACATCAGTCTTGTTGATGCTGTCCATGATTACAACAGTAACATCAGTCTTGTTGATGCTGTCCATGATTACAACAGTAACATCAGTCTTGTTGATGCTGTCCATGATTACAACAGTAACATCAGTCTTGTTGATGCTGTCCATGATTACAACAGTAACATCAGTCTTGTTGATGCTGTCCATGATTACAACAGTAACATCAGTCTTGTTGATGCTGTCCATGATTACAACAGTAACATCAGTCTTGTTGATGCTGTCCGTGATTACAACAGTAACATCAGTCTTGTTGATGCTGTCCATGATTACAACAGTAACATCAGTCTTGTTGATGCTGTCCATGATTACAACAGTAACATCAGTCTTGTTGATGCTGTCCATGATTACAACAGTAACATCAGTCTTGTTGATGCTGTCCATGATTACAACAGTAACATCAGTCTTGTTGATGCTGTCCATGATTACAACAGTAACATCAGTCTTGTTGATGCTGTCCATGATTACAACAGTAACATCAGTCTTGTTGATGCTGTCCATGATGACAACAGTAACATCAGTCTTGTTGATGCTGTCCATGATTACAACAGTAACATCAGTCTTGTTGATGCTGTCCATGATTACAACAGTAACATCAGTCTTGTTGATGCTGTCCATGATTACAACAGTAACATCAGTCTTGCTGATGCTGTCCATGATTACAACAGTAACACCAGTCTTGTTGATGCTGTCCATGATTACAACAGTAACATCAGTCTTGTTGATGCTGTCCATGATGACAACAGTAACAGTCTTGTTGATGCTGTCCGTGATGACAACAGTAACATCAGTCTTGTTGATGCTGTCAGGACTGTGATTATAACAGTAACATCAGTCTTGTTGATGCTGTCCATGATTACAACAGTAACATCAGTCTTGTTGATGCTGTCCATGATTACAACAGTAACATCAGTCTTGTTGATGCTGTCCATGATTACAACAGTAACATCAGTCTTGTTGATGCTGTCCATGATTACAACAGTAACATCAGTCTTGTTGATGCTGTCCATGATTACAACAGTAACATCAGTCTTGTTGATGCTGTCCATGATTACAACAGTAACATCAGTCTTGTCGATGCTGTCCATGATTACAACAGTAACATCAGTCTTGTTGATGCTGTCCATGATTACAACAGTAACATCAGTCTTGTTGATGCTGTCCATGATTACAACAGTAACATCAGTCTTGTTGATGCTGTCCATGATTACAACAGTAACATCAGTCTTGTTGATGCTGTCCATGATTACAACAGTAACATCAGTCTTGTTGATGCTGTCCATGATTACAACAGTAACATCAGTCTTGTTGATGCTGTCCATGATTACAACAGTAACATCAGTCTTGTTGATGCTGTCCACAACAGATTACAACAGTAACATCAGTCTTGTTGATGCTGTCCATGATTACAACAGTAACATCAGTCTTGTTGATGCTGTCCATGATTACAACAGTAACATCAGTCTTGTTGATGCTGTCCATGATTACAACAGTAACATCAGTCTTGTTGATGCTGTCCATGATGACAACAGTAACATCAGTCTTGTTGATGCTGTCAGGACTGTGATTACAACAGTAACATCAGTCTTGTTGATGCTGTCCATGATTACAACAGTAACATCAGTCTTGTTGATGCTGTCCATGATTACAACAGTAACATCAGTCTTGTTGATGCTGTCCATGATTACAACAGTAACATCAGTCTTGTTGATGCTGTCAGGACTGTGATTACAACAGTAACATCAGTCTTGTTGATGCTGTCCATGATTACAACAGTAACATCAGTCTTGTTGATGCTGTCAGGACTGTGATTACAACAGTAACATCAGTCTTGTTGATGCTGTCCATGATTACAACAGTAACATCAGTCTTGTTGATGCTGTCCATGATGACAACAGTAACATCAGTCTTGTTGATGCTGTCCATGATTACAACAGTAACATCAGTCTTGTTGATGCTGTCCATGATTACAACAGTAACATCAGTCTTGTTGATGCTGTCCATGATTACAACAGTAACATCAGTCTTGTTGATGCTGTCCATGATTACAACAGTAACATCAGTCTTGTTGATGCTGTCCCATGATTACAACAGTAACATCAGTCTTGTTGATGCTGTCAGGCCATGATTACTGTGATTACAACAGTAACACCAGTCTTGTTGATGCTGTCCGTGATTACAACAGTAACATCAGTCTTGTTGATGCTGTCCATGATGACAACAGTAATGCTGTCAGGCCCATGATTAGCTGCTAACCTGTTCTAAGTCACACAGCAGTCTGTACTAATATAGTCCTGTTAACCTGTTTCAGGTCTTGGAGGTCACACAGCGCTGTACCCATATAGTCCTGCTAACCTGTTCAAGGTCACACAGCGCTGTACTAATATAGTCCTGTTAACCTGTTTCAGGTCAGAGGTCACACAGCGTTGTACTAATATAGTCCTGTTAACCTGTTTCAGGTCAGAGGTCACACAGCGCTGTACTAATATAGTCCTGTTAACCTGTTTCAGGTCGGAGGTCACACAGCGCTGTACTAATATAGTCCTGTTAACCTGTTTCAGGTCGGAGGTCACACAGCGTTGTACTAATATAGTCCTGTTAACCTGTTTCAGGTCAGAGGTCACACAGCGTTGTACTAATATAGTCCTGTTAACCTGTTTCAGGTCGGAGGTCACACAGCGCTATACTAATATAGTCCTGTTAACCTGTTTCAGGTCGGAGGTCACACAGCGCTGTACTAATATAGTCCTGTTAACCTGTTTCAGGTCGGAGGTCACACAGCGCTATACTAATATAGTCCTGTTAACCTGTTTCAGGTCGGAGGTCACACAGCGCTATACTAATATAGTCCTGTTAACCTGTTTCAGGTCGGAGGTCACACAGCGCTATACTAATATAGTCCTGTTAACCTGTTTCAGGTCGGAGGTCACACAGCGCTATACTAATATAGTCCTGTTAACCTGTTTCAGGTCGGAGGTCACACAGCGCTGTACTAATATAGTCCTGTTAACCTGTTTCAGGTCGGAGGTCACACAGCGCTATACTAATATAGTCCTGTTAACCTGTTTCAGGTCGGAGGTCACACCATGTTGCCGATCCGCTGGATGCCCCCTGAGAGCATCATGTACAGAAAGTTCACAACAGAAAGTGACGTTTGGAGCTTTGGTGTCATCCTCTGGGAGATCTTCACCTACGGGAAGCAGCCGTGGTTTCAGCTGGCCAACAACGAGGTATACTGTAGGGCTCTAGTCAAGAGTAGTGGACTATTGAGGCAATAGGACGCCATTTCAACTCACATTAGTATTGGTGGTCTGAAGTCAAGAGGTCTGAAGACAAGAGTAGTGACTATATAACACATTTAGGAGCACCCCTAGTGTCTATATAACACATTTAGGAGCACCCCTAGTGTCTATATAACACATTTAGGAGCACCCCTAGGAGCACCCCTAGTGTCTATATAACACATTTAGGAGCACCCCTAGTGTCTATATAACACATTTAGGAGCACCCCTAGGAGCACCCCTAGAGCACCCCTAGTGTCTATATAACACATTTAGGAGCACCCCTAGTGTCTATATAACACATTTAGGAGCACCCCTAGTGTCTATATAACACATTTAGGAGCACCCCTAGGAGCACCCCTAGTGTCTATATAACACATTTAGGAGCACCCCTAGGAGCACCCCTAGTGTCTATATAACACATTTAGGAGCACCCCTAGTGTCTATATAACACATTTAGGAGCACCCCTAGGAGCACCCCTAGTGTCTATATAACACATTTAGGAGCACCCCTAGTGTCTATATAACACATTTAGGAGCACCCCTAGGAGCACCCCTAGTGTCTATATAACACATTTAGGAGCACCCCTAGTGTCTATATAACACATTTAGGAGCACCCCTAGTGTCTATATAACACATCTAGGAGCACCCCTAGTGTCTATATAACACATTTAGGAGCACCCCTAGTGTCTATATAACACATTTAGGAGCACCCCTAGGAGCACCCCTAGTGTCTATATAACACATTTAGGAGCACCCCTAGGAGCACCGCTAGTGTCTATATAACACATTTAGGAGCACCCCTAGGAGCACCCCTAGTGACTATATAACACATTTAGGAGCACCCCTAGGAGCACCCCTAGGAGCACCCCTAGTGTCTATATAACACATTTAGGAGCACCCCTAGGAGCACCCCTAGTGTCTATATAACACATTTAGGAGCACCCCTAGGAGCACCCCTAGTGTCTATATAACACATTTAGGAGCACCCCTAGTGTCTATATAACACATCTAGGAGCACCCCTAGAGCACCCCTAGTGTCTATATAACACATCTAGGAGCACCCCTAGTGTCTATATAACACATTTAGGAGCACCCCTAGGAGCACCCCTAGTGTCTATATAACACATTTAGGAGCACCCCTAGGAGCACCCCTAGTGTCTATATAACACATTTAGGAGCACCCCTAGGAGCACCCCTAGTGTCTATATAACACATTTAGGAGCACCCCTAGGAGCACCCCTAGTGTCTATATAACACATTTAGGAGCACCCCTAGGAGCACCCCTAGTGTCTATATAACACATTTAGGAGCACCCCTAGTGTCTATATAACACATTTAGGAGCACCCCTAGTGTCTATATAACACATTTAGGAGCACCCCTAGTGTCTATATAACACATTTAGGAGCACCCCTAGTGTCTATATAACACATTTAGGAGCACCCTAGGAGCACCCCTAGTGTCTATATAACACATTTAGGAGCACCCCTAGTGTCTATATAACACATTTAGGAGCACCCCTAGTGTCTATATAACACATCTAGGAGCACCCCTAGTGTCTATATAACACATTTAGGAGCACCCCTAGTGTCTATATAACACATTTAGGAGCACCCCTAGTGTCTATATAACACATTTAGGAGCACCCCTAGTGTCTATATAACACATTTAGGAGCACCCCTAGGAGCACCCCTAGTGTCTATATAACACATTTAGGAGCACCCCTAGTGTCTATATAACACATTTAGGAGCACCCCTAGTGTCTATATAACACATCTAGGAGCACCCCTAGGAGCACCCCTAGTGTCTATATAACACATCTAGGAGCACCCCTAGGAGCACCCCTAGTGTCTATATAACACATCTAGGAGCACCCCTAGGAGCACCCCTAGGAGCACCCCTAGTGTCTATATAACACATAGCACACTCTTCCTGAGACTCGGCCCTTCCTGATGCCCTGCCCACCTCTTCCTATGCAGTATTCCAGAACTCCCAGGGGAGGGGTAAATCAATGTAATTCAATTAATATTACTCTTACAAAGCAAGTTTATTAGTACAATCAAACTGCCCCTAAGAAATGTCCTGTCAAGGGGTGCACATCCCCTCCTAACTCATGCACTTGAAGTGTCAATATTGTCAATAATATTAACCTGTAGTCAGTGAGAGCATTTTAATGTTTTGAAACCCAAATGTATGTAGTGTAAATACAGGTGTACAATAATCTCTCCTCTCTCTGTCTCCCTGTTTGACTGACCCCTAACCCCTACACCCTAACCCCTCCTCTCTCTGTCTCTCTGTTTGACTGACCCCTAACCCCTACACCCTAACCCCTCCTCTCTGTCTCTCTGTTTGACTGACCCCTAACCCTTACACCCTAACCCCTCTCTCTGTCTCTCTGTTTGACTGACCCCTAACCCCTACACCCTAACCCCTCCTCTCACTGTCTCTCTGTTTGACTGACCCCTAACCCCTACTCTCTCTGTCTCTCTGTTTGACTGACCCCTAACCCTGTCTCTCTGTTTGACTGACCCTAACCCCTCCTCTCTCTGTCTCTCTGTTTGACTGTCCCCTAACCCCTACACCCTAACCCATCCTCTCTCTGTCTCTGTTTGACTGACCCCTAACCCCTACACCCCCCCCTCCTCTGTCTCTGTTTGACTGACCCCTAACCCCTACACCCTAACCCATCCTCTCTCTGTCTCTGTTTGACTGTCCCCTAACCCCTACACCCTAACCCATCCTCTCTCTGTCTCTCTGTTTGACTGACCCTCCTCTCTCTGTCTCTTCAGGTCATAGAGTGTTTAGTACAGGGTCAGGTCCTGGACAGGCCAAGGGTTTGTCCCAAGGAGGTGTATGACCTGATGCTGGCCTGCTGGCAGAGGGAACCACAGCAGAGGTTGAACATCAAGGACATTCAGAAGGTCCTCTATACCATGGGGAAAGACACACCTGTCTACCTGGATATACTGCTAGCACCAGTTCTACCTGGACGGAGTAGGAGTTGATCCTAGACACTCACCTTGGATCAGTTTTGCATTTCTCTAACCAATGGTTAAGTTTAAGTTTGGGGAGGAGAAGCTGATCCTAGACCTGTACCTTAGGGGAAACTTTACCCTGGAGCTTGCCCGGATGTCTTGGGCTAAGATCGTCTGGATGTAATGCTTGTTGGACAGACAGACTGATTAGACAACCAGGACATAACCAGCCAGCCTGTTCCTTACTGTTCCGCTGTCAACAGGAGCCTAAACGTTTGGGAAGGACTCAAAGTGCCTGATCCACTATTTCCATATACTGGATAAAAGTATTAACAAAACAAACATTTACATTTTGTTTCCTGATACAGTGTACACACCTGGTCAATCTGTCATGGAAAGGTGTTCCTAATGTTCTGTCCACTCAGTGTATATGTAACAGTATAACTTTAAACCCGTCCCCTCGCCCATACCCGGGCGTGAACCAGGGACCCTCTGCACACATCAACAACAGTCACCCTCGAAGCATCGTTACCCATCGCTCCACAAAGCCGCCCCTTGCAGAGCAAGGGGAACTACTACTTCAAGGTCTCAGAGCAAGTGACGTGAACCGATTGAAACGCTATTTAGCGCGCACTGCTAACTAAGCTAGCCGTTTCACATCCGTTACATATATCCAGTGCAAAGTATTCAGGACCCTTGACTTTTTCCACATTTTGTTACGTTACAGCCTTACTCTAAAATTGATTAAAATATATATTTTTCCTCATCAATCTACACACAATACCCCATAATGACAAAGCGAAAAACAGGTTTTTTTATTTTTTTTTTATGTATTAAAGATACAAAACATAAATACCTTATTTACATAAGTATTCAGACCCTTTGCTATGAGACTCGAAAAAGAGCTCAGGTGCATCCTGTTTCCATTGATTATCCTTGAGATGTTTCTACAACTTGGAGTCCACCTGTGGTAAATTCAATGAATTGGACATGATTTGGAAAGACTGACACCTGCCTATATAAGATCCCACAGTTAACAGTGTATATCAGAGCAAAAACTAAGCCATGAGGTCGAAGGAATTGTCCCCAGAGCTCTGAGACAGGATAGTGTAGAGGCACAGATCTGGGAAAGGGTACCAAAACATTTCTGCAGCATTGAAGGTTCCCAAGGACACAGTGGCCATCATTCTTAAATGGAAGAAGTTTGGAATCACCAAGACTCTTCCTAGAGCTGGCTGCCCAGCAGAGCCTTGGTCGGGAGGTGACCAAGTACCTGATGGTCACTGACAGAGCTCCAGATTTCCTCTGTGGAGATGGGAGAACTTTCCAGAAGGACAACCATCTCTGCAGCACTCCACCAATCAGGTCTTTATGGTAGTGACCAGATGGAAGCCACTCCTCAGTAAAAGGCACATGACAACCCGCTTGCAGTTTGCCAAAAGGCACCTAAAGGAGAAACAAGATTCTCTGGTCTGATGAAACCAAGATTGAACTCTTTGACCTGAATGCAAAGCGTCACATCTGGATGAAACCTGTCACCAACGGTGAAGCATGGTGGAGGCAGCATCACTACGGTGAAGCATGGTGGTGGCAGCATCACTACTGTGAAGCATGGTGGTGGCAGCATCACTACGGTGAAGCATGGTGGAGGCAGCATCACTACGGTGAAGCATGGTGGAGGGCATCACTACGGTGAAGCATGGTGGTGGCAGCATCACTACTGGTGAAGCATGGTGGTGGCAGCATCACTACGGTGAAGCATGGTGGAGGCAGCATCACTACGGTGAAGCATGGTGGTGGCAGCATCACAACAGTGAAGCATGGTGGTGGCAGCATCACTACGGTGAAGCATGGTGGTGGCAGCATCACTACGGTGAAGCATGGTGGTGGCAGCATCACAACGGTTAAGCATGGTGGTGGCAGCATCATGCTGTGGGGATGTTTTTCAGTGGCAGGGACTGGGAGACTAGTCAGGATCGAGAGAAAGATGAACGGAGCAAAGTACAGAGAGATCCTTGATGAAAACCTGCTCCAGAGCATTCAGGACCTCAGACTGAGGTGAAGGTTCACCTTTCAACAGGACAACGACCCTGAGGACACAGACAAAACAATGCAGGAGTGTGGCTTCGGGACTCTGAATGTCTCTGAATGTCCTTTAGTGGCCCAGCCAGAGACCAGACTTGAACCCGATCCAACATCTCTGAAGAGACCTGAAAATAGCTGTGCAGCGACGCTCCCCATCCAATCTGACGGAGCTTGAGGGGATCTGCAGAGAAGAATGGGAGAAACACCCCAATACAGGTGTACCAAGCTTGTAGCGTCCTACTCAAAATGACTCGAGGCTGTAATCACTGCCAAAGGTGTATCAACAAAGTACTGCATAAAGGGTCTGAATATTAATGGAAATGTGATATTTTAGTGTTTTTAAATTTATACATTTGCAATAAAAAATTAAAACATTATTTTGCTTTGTCGTTATGTGGTATTGTGTGTGTCCATGTTAGAGTAAGGCTGTCATGTAAAATAATGTGGAAAAAGTCAAGAGGTCAGAATACTTTCTGAATGTACTGTATATGATCTATAGTTATTCAATGAAGATTATGTTTATAAAACACTGCAAGGAAAACACACAAAAATACTGTAAATGAAGGTAAATCATGTCTTTAAGGTACAGTGTCTTTAAGGTACGGTGATCATGTCTTTAAGGTACGGTGATCATGTCTTTGTCTTTAAGGTACGGTGTGATCATGTCTTTAAGGTATGGTATCTTTAAGGTACGGTGATCATGTCTTTTAAGGTACGGTGATCATGTCTTTAAGGTACATCATGTCTTTAAGGTACGGTGATCATGTCTTTAAGGTACGGTGATCAGGTCTTTAAGGTATCAGGTCTTTAAGGTGATCATGTCTTTAAGGTACGGTGATCATGTCTTTAAGGTACGATCATGTCTTTAAGTGGTGATCATGTCTTTAAGGTACGGTGATCATCTTTAAGGTACGGTACGGTGATCATGTCTTTAAGGTACGGTGATCATGTCTTTAAGGTACGGTGATCATGTGATCATGTCTTTAAGGTACGGTGATCATGTCTTTAAGGTACGGTGATCATGTCTTTACAGTGATCATACGGTGATCATGTCTTTAAGGTACGGTGATCATGTCTTTAAGGTACGGTGATCATGTCTTTAAGGTACGGTGATCATGTCTTTAAGGTACGATCATGTCTTTAAGGTACGGTCATGATCATGTCTTTAAGGTACGGTGATCATGTCTTTAAGGTACGGTGATCATGTCTTTAAGGTACGGTGATCAGGTCTTTAAGGTATCTGTGATCATGTCTTTAAGGTACGGTGATCATGTCTTTAAGGTACGGTGATCATGTCTTTAAGGTACGGTGATCATGTCTTTAAGGTACGGTGATCATGTCTTTAAGGTACGGTGATCATGTCTTTAAGGTACGGTGATCATGTCTTTAAGGTACGGTGATGATCATGTCTTTAAGGTACGGTGATCATCATGGTCTTTAAGGTACGGTGATCATGTCTTTAAGGTACGGTGATCATGTCTTTAAGGTACGGTGATCATGTCTTTAAGGTACGGTGATCATGTCTTTAAGGTGACAGTGATCAGGTCTTTAAGGTACGGTGATCATGTCTTTGTCTTTAAGGTACGGTGATCATGTCTTTAAGGTACGGTGATCATGTCTTTAAGGTACGGTGATCATGTCTTTAAGGTACGGTGATCATGTCTTTAAGGTACGGTGATCATCTTTAAGGTCTTGTCTTTAAGGTACGGTGATCATGTCTTTAAGGTACGGTGATCATGTCTTTAAGGTACGGTGATCATGTCTTTAAGGTACGGTGATCATGTCTTTAAGGTATGGTGATCATGTCTTTGTCTTTAAGGTACGGTGATCATCAGGTCTTTATGGTGATCATTCTTTTAAGGTACGGTGATCATGTCTTTAAGGTACGGTGATCATGTCTTTGATCAGGTCTTTAAGGTACGGTGATCATGTCTTTAAGGTACGGTGATCATGTCTTTAAGGTACGGTGATCATGTCTTTAAGGTACGGTGATCATGTCTTTAAGGTACGGTGATCATGTCTTTAAGGTACGGTGATCATGTCTTTAAGGTACGGTGATCATGTCTTTAAGGTACGGTGATCATGTCTTTAAGGTCTGTCTTTAAGGTACATGTCTTTAAGGTACGGTGATCATGTCTTTAAGGTACGGTGATCATGTCTTTAAGGTACGGTGATCATGTCTTTAGGTACGGTGATCAGGTCTTTAAGGTACGGTGATCATGTCTCAGGTTTAAAATATCATGTCTTTAAGGTACGGTGATCATGTCTTTAAGGTACGGTGATCATGTCTTTAAGGTACGGTGATCATGTCTTTAAGGCAGCATCATGTAAGATCATGTCTTTAAGGTACGTGATCATGTCTTTAAGGTACGGTGATCATGTCTTTAAGGTACGGTGATCATGTCTTTAAGGTACGGTGATCATGTCTTTAAGGTACGGTGATCATGTCTTTAAGGTACGGTGATCAGGTCTTTAAGGTACGGTGATCATGTCTTTAAGGTACGGTGATCATGTCTTTAAGGTACGGTGATCATGTCTTTAAGGTACGGTGATCATGTCTTTAAGGCACGGTGATCATGTCTTTAAGGTGATATGTCTTTAAGGTGATCATGTCTTTAAGATGGTGATCATGTCTTTAAGGTACGGTGATCATGTCTTTGATGTACGGTGATCATGTCTTTAAGGTACGGTGATCATGTCTTTAAGGTACGTGATCATGTCTTTAAGGTACGGTGATCATGTCTTTAAGGTACGGTGATCAGGTCTTTAAGGTACGGTGATCATGTCTTTAAGGTACGGTGATCAGGTCTTTAAGGTACGGTGATCATGTCTTTAAGGTACGGTGATCATGTCTTTAAGGTACGGTGATCATGTCTTTAAGGTACGGTGATCATGTCTTTAGGCAATGGTGATCAGGTCTTTAAGGTGATCATGTATTTAAGGTACGGTGATCATGTCTTTAAGGTACGGTGATCAGGTCTTTAAGGTACGGTGATCATGTCTTTAAAGGTACGGTGATCATGTCTTTAAGGGGTGATCATGTCTTTAGGTACGGTGATCATGTCTTTAAGGTACATGATCATGTCTTTAGATACGGTGATCATGTCTTTGGGTACGGTGATCATGTCTTTAAGGTATGGTGATCATGTCACTAAAGATACGGTGATCATGTCTTTAAGGTACGGTGATCATGTCTTTTGGTGATCATGTCTTTGGGTACGGTGATCATGTCTCTTTAAGGTACGGTGATCATGTCTTTAAGGTACGGTGATCATGTCTTTGGTGATCATGTCTTTAACGGTGATCATGTCTTTAAGGTACGGTGATCATGTCTTTAAGGTACGGTGATCAGGTCTTTGGGTACGGTGATCATGTCTTTAGTACGGTGATCATGTCATTTAAGGTGATCAGGTGATCATGTCTTTAAGGTGATCATGTCTTTAAGTGGTGATCATGTCTTTAAGGTACGGAGATCATGTCTTTAAAGTATGATCATGTCTTTAAGGTACGGTGATCATGTCTTTAAGGTACGGTGATCATGTCTTTGGAGTACGGTGATCAGGTCTTTGGGTACGGTGATCATGTCTTTAAGGTACGGTGATCATGTCTTTGGGTACGGTGATCATGTCTTTAAGGTACGGTGATCATGTCTTTAATCATGTCTTTAAGGTACGGTGATCATGTCTTTAAGGTACGGTGATCATGTCTTTAGATACGGTGATCATGTCTTTAAGGTACGGTGATCATGTCTTTAAGGTGGTGATCATGTCTTTAAGTCGGTGATCATGTCTTTCTTTAGGTACGGTGATCATGTCTTTAAGGTCATGTCTTTAAGGTACGTGATCATGTCTTTAAGGTACGGTGATCATGTCTTTAAGGGTACGGTGATCAGGTCTTTAAGGTACGGTGATCATGTCTTTAAGGTACGGTGATCATGTCTTTAAGGTACGGTGATCATGTCTTTAAGGTACGGTGATCATGTCTTTAAGGTACGGTGATCATGTCTTTAAGGTATCATGTCTTTGGATCGGTGATCAGGTCTTTAAAGTACGGTGATCATGTCTTTAAGGTACGGTGATCATGTCTTTAAGGTACGGTGATCATGTCTTTAATGTACGGTGATCATGTCTTTAGAAGTGATCACTTTAAGAACGGTGATCATGTCTTTAAGGTACGGTGATCATGTCTTTAGTCGGTGATCATGTCTTTAAGTACGGTGATCATGTCTTTAAGGTACGGTGATCATGTCTTTAAGGTACGGTGATCATGTCTTTAAGGTACGGTGATCAGGTCTTTAAGGTACGGTGATCATGTCTTTAAGGTACGGTGATCAGGTCTTTAAGGTACGGTGATCATGTCTTTGATACATGTCTTTAAGGTACGGTGATCATGTCTTTAAGGTACGGTGATCATGTCTTTAAGGTACGGTGATCATGTCTTTAAGGTACGGTGATCATGTCTTTAAGGTACGGTGATCAGGTCTTTAAGGTACGGTGATCATGTCTTTAATAGGTACGGTGATCATGTCTTTAAGGTACGGTGATCATGTCTTTGGGTACGGTGATCAGGTCTTTAGGTACGGTGATCAGGTCTTTAAGGTACGGTGATCATGTCTTTAAGGTATGGTGATCATGTCTTTGGAGGTACGGTGATCATGTCTTTAAGATACGGTGATCATGTCTTTAAATTACGGTGATCATGTCTTTAAGGTACGGTGATCATGTCTTTAAGGTACGGTGATCATGTCTTTGACGGTGATCATGTCTTTAAGGTACGGTGATCATGTCTTTAAGGTACGGTGATCATGTCTTTAAGGTCGGTGATCATGTCTTTAAGGTACGGTGATCAGGTCTTTGTGGGTGATCATGTCTTTAAGGAGTACGGTGATCATGTCTTTAAGGTGATCATGTCTTTAGGTACGATCAGGTGATCATGTCTTTACCACTCGGTGATCATTCTTTAAGGTACGGTGATCAGGTCTTTAAGGTACGGTGATCATGTCTTTAAGGTACGGTGATCATGTCTTTAGGACGGTGATCAGGTCTTTGGACACACGGTGATCATGTCTTTGGGTATCATGATCATGTCTTTAAGGTACGGTGATCATGTCTTTAAGGTACGGTGATCATGTCTTTAACCCTACAGGAGTGATCATGTCTTTAAGGATACGGTGATCATGTCTTTAAGGTACGGTGATCATGTCTTTACAGGTGCGGTGATCATGTCTTTAAGGTACGGTGATCAGGTCTTTGGATCGGTGATCATGTCTTTAAGGTACGGTGATCATGTCTTTAAGGTACGGTGATCATGTCTTTGGGACGGTGATCATGTCTTTAGACCCTACGGTGATCATGTCTTTAAGGTACGGTGATCATGTCTTTGCACCCTACGGTGATCATGTCTTTGCATACGGTGATCATGTCTTTACCCCTTCAGGTACGGTGATCAGGTCTTTAAGGTACGGTGATCATGTCTTTAAGGTACGGTGATCATGTCTTTAAGGTACGGTGATCATGTCTTTAAGGTACGGTGATCATGTCTTTAAGGTACGGTGATCATGTCTTTCTTTAAGGTACGGTGATCATGTCTTTAAGGTGCGGTGATCATGTCTTTAAGGTACGGTGATCATGTCTTTAAGGTATGATCAGGTCTTTAAGGTACGGTGATCATGTCTTTAAGGTACGGTGATCATGTCTTTGGGTACGGTGATCATGTCTTTAAGGTACGGTGATCATGTCTTTAAGGTACGGTGATCATGTCTTTAAGGTATCACGGTGATCATGTCTTTAAGGAGGGGTGATCATGTCTTTAAGGTACGGTGATCATGTCTTTAAGGTACGGTGATCAGGTCTTTAAGGTACGGTGATCATGTCTTTAAGGTCTACGGTGATCATGTCTTTAAGGTACGGTGATCATGTCTTTAAGGTACGGTGATCATGTCTTTTTAAGTGATGATCATGTCTTTAAGGTACGGTGATCATGTCTTTAAGGTACGGTGATCATGTCTTTAAGGTACGGTGATCATGTCTTTAAGGTACGGTGATCATGTCTTTAAGGTACGGTGATCATGTCTTTAAGGTATCAGGTCTTTAAGGTACGGTGATCATGTCTTTAAGGTACGGTGATCAGGTCTTTAAGGTACGGTGATCATGTCTTTAAGGTACGGTGATCATGTCTTTAAGGTACGGTGATCATGTCTTTAAGGTACGGTGATCATGTCTTTAAGGTACGGTGATCATGTCTTTAAGGTACGGTGATCATGTCTTTAAGGTACATCATGTCTTTAAGTCTTTTTAAGGTACGGTGATCATGTCTTTAAGGTGAACCCTCATGGTCTTTAAGGTACGGTGATCATGTCTTTAAAGGTACGGTGATCATGTCTTTGGTAAAAGGCACGACAGAAGATGAAACGTTCCTGTGTTTCCTTTTCATTAGTATATATTTACATATTACATATCTTTAATATATTTACGTTTCATTTGGAGATGTCTGTCGCGAAGGACACACACCTTTTTTGGGGGAGAAACTGACACTGTCAAACTATTGGCAGGGACTTGATGATGAAAGCCTTTACTGCTCTCCAATTGGCTGCGTCAGAGTTCTCATGCTAATGAGGCTCCCTTATTTCTGTCCAATGAACTGGAGGAAGGGAGAAACTCGCCAATCAACAGCCAACAAAGTACCATTCTATTTGAATTGAAGTGAATGTACATAATGTACATGTCTGTGAGATAATTTATCTTTCCTTGGATTCTTTAAGGTCCTTTTCCAAAACGATGGCTATAAACGGACGACATCATCTCTGACTTCTGTTTTTAATCAAAGTTACGATCACAGAGGTGATCGGCTATTGTCTTCGGGACTCACATATAGGGAGGGGTAAGTCCATTGACTCTAGAAAGAGAAGGAGAGACTTTTTACAATGCGGAGTGCACCAAAAGAGAGATTTCTCCAAACCAGTGGAGGCTGGCGGAGGGGAGGACGGCTCAAAATAACGGCTGGAACAGAGCGAATGGAATGGAATCAAACACATAGAAACTCTGTGTTTTGATTTATTTATTACCACTCTGCTCATTCCGCTCCAGCCATTACCATGAGCCTGTCCTCCCCAATTAGTGCCACCATCCTCCTGTGCTCCAAATTATATTTCTTCAGGAGGTGAAAAAAATAAAATACCAAACACACAGACACACACTGAATAATGTGTTAAGATGTCCCACAACCCCTCTGCCTGTCACCACACACACAGACACACACTGAATAATGTGATAAGATGTCCCAGGGGACAACCCCCTCTGCCTGTTACACCCTACAGGAGGAGGGAGACTGATTACACTGAGGAGGGAGGGGACTGATTACACCCTACAGGAGGAGGGGACTGTTACACCCTACAGGAGGAGGAGGGGACCCCCTCTGGAGGAGGGAGGACTGGTTGAACCCTACAGGAGGAGGGAGGGGACTGGTTACACCCTACAGGAGGAGGGAGGACTGGTTGAACCCTACAGGAGGAGGGAGGGGACTGGTTGCACCCTACAGGAGGAGGGAGGGGACTGGTTGCACCCTACAGGAGGAGGGAGGGGACTGGTTGAACCCTACAGGAGGAGGGAGGGGACTGGTTGCACCCTACAGGAGGAGGGGAGGGGACTGGTTGCACCCTACAGGAGGAGGGAGGGGACTGGTTGCACCCTACAGGAGGAGGAGGGGACTGGTTGAACCCTACAGGAGGAGGGAGGGGACTGGTTGAACCCTACAGGAGGAGGGAGGGGACTGGTTGAACCCTACAGGAGGAGGGAGGGGACTGGTTACACCCTACAGGAGGAGGGGGGGACTGGTTGCACCCTACAGGAAGAGGGAGGGGACTGGTTGCACCCTACAGGAGGAGGGAGGGGACTGGTTGAACCCTACAGGAGGAGGGAGGGGACTGGTTGCACCCTACAGGAGGAGGGGGGGACTGGTTGCACCCTACAGGAGGAGGGAGGGACTGGACCCTACAGGAGGAGGGAGGGGACTGGTTGAACCCTACAGGAGGAGGAAGGGGACTGGTTGCACCCTACAGGAAGAGGGAGGGGACTGGTTGAACCCTACAGGAGAGGGATGGGACTGGAGGGGACTGGTTGGTTTGTACCCTACAGGAGGAGGGAGGGGACTGGTTGAACCCTACAGGAGGAGGGAGGGACTGGTTGACCCTACAGGAGGAGGAGGGGACTGGTTTCACCCTACAGGAGAGGGAGGGGTTGAACCCTACAGGAAGAGGGAGGGGACTGGTTGAACCCTACAGGAGGAGGGAGGGGACTGGTTGAACCCTACAGGAAGAGGGAGGGACTGGTTGAACCCTACAGGAGGAGGAGGGACTGGTTGAACCCTACAGGAGGGGACTGGTTGAACCCTACAGGAAGGGGAGGGGACTGGTTGCACCCTACAGGAGGAGGGAGGGGACTGGTTGACCCTACAGGAGGAGGGAGGGGACTGGTTGAACCCTACAGGAGGAGGGAGGGGACTGGTTACACCCTACAGGAGGAGGGAGGGACTGGTTACACCCTACAGGAGGAGGGAGGGGACTGGTTACACCCTACACCCTACAGGAGGAGGGAGGGGACTGGTTGGCCCCTACAGGAGGAGGAGGGGACTGGTTGCAACAGGGGACTGGTTGAACCCTACAGGAGGAGGGAGGGGACTGGTTGCACCCTACAGGAGGAGGGAGGGGACTGGTTGCAACAGGAGGGGAGGGGACAATGAACCCACATATGAAATAAAATCCACGGACGGACAGACGGACAGAGCAGCCCTGAGAAATGTTAACAAGTCAAATATACTGTCAGGTGAAAATGATTAATTAAATCCATTAGCACAATTGTTTGCAGTCCCCATTCTGACAGACGTCATGATTGGACGTGTTGTTACGTTGGGGATTTATATACAGCACCAGTCAACAGTTTGGACACACCTCATTACAGGGTTTTTATTTTTTTACTATTTTCTACATTGTAGAATAATAATGAAGACATCAACACTAGGAAATAACACATATGGAATCATGTAGTAACCAAAAAAGTGTTAAACAAATTAAAATATATTTCATATTTTAGATTCTTCAACATAATAGATTGTCCTAACATAATAGTTTGCGGTGCTTTCGCTGTAAAGCACTTGTATTTCTATGAACATTTATAATGAGTATTCCTGTAAATTGATGTGGCTCTCTGCAAAATCACCGGATGTTTTTGGAACTAGTGAACATAACGCGCCAATGTATACTGAGATCTTTTGATATAAATATGAACTTTATCAAACAAAACATACATGTATTGTCTAACATGAAGTCCTATGAGTGTCATCTGATGAAGATCATCAAAGGTTAGTGATTAATTCTCTCTCTATTTCAGATTTTTGTGACTCCACTCTTTGCTTGGAAAAATGGCTGTGTTTTTCTGTGACTTGGCTCTGACCTAACATAATAGTTTGTGGTGCTTTCACTGTAAAGCCTATTTGAAAATCGGACACTGGTGGGATTAACAACACAATTACCTTTCAAAATGGTATAAGATACTTGTATGTTTGAGGAATTTAAATTATGAGATTTCTGTTGTTTTGAATTTGGCGTCCTGCACTTTCACTGGCTGTTGTCATATCGACCCCGTTAACGGGATCTCAGCCCTAAGAAGTTTTAAACAAATATATTTGAGATTTGAGATTCTTCAAAGTAGCCACCCTTTGCCTTGATGACAGCTTTGCACACTCTTGGCATTCTCTCAACCAGCTTCACCTGGAATGCTTTTCCAACAGTCTTGAAGGAGTTCCCACATATGCTGAGCACTTGTTGGCTGCTTTTCCATCACTCTGCGTTCCAACTCATCCCAAACCAACTCAATTGGGTTGAGGTCAGGTGATTGTGGAGGCCAGGTCATCTGATGTAGCACTCCATCACTCCCCTTCTTGGTCAAATAGTCCTTACACAGCCTGGAGGTGTGTGTTGGGTCATTGTCCTGTTGATAAACAAATGATAGTCCCGCTAAGCACAAACCAGATGGGATGGTGTATCACTGCAGAATGCTACGGTAGCCATGCTGGTTAAGGCCAAACCAGATGGGATGGTGTATCTGGTTAAGGCTGCAGAATGCTGTGGTAGCCATGCTGGTTAAGGCCAAACCAGATGGGATGGTGTATCGCTGCAGAATGCTGGTTAAGCTGATGGTGTATCGCTGCAGAATGCTGTGGTAGCTGTGGTAGCCATGCTGGTTAAGGCCAAACCAGATGGGATGGTGTATCGCTGCAGAATGCTGTGGTAGCCATGCTGGTTAAGTGTCCCTTCAACCTAAATAAATCACAGACAGTGTCACCATCAAGGCCTGATTCACACAGTCTCCTCTGACAGTGTCAAACCAGATGGGACCATCACACCACCTCCTCCATGCTTCACGGTGGGAACCACACATGCAGATGATCATCCGTTCACCTACTCTGTATCTCACGAATGCGGCCGTTGGAACCAAACATTTCAAATTTGGACTCATCAGACCAAAGGACAGATTTCCACCGGTCTAATGTCCATTGCTCGTGTTTCTTGGCCCAAGCAAATCTCTTCTTCCTATTGGTGCCTTTAGTAGTGGTTTCTTTGCATCAATGACCATGAAGGCCTGATTCAAATAGTCTCCTCTGAACAGTTGATGCTGAGATGTGTCTCTTACTTGAACTCTGTGAAGCATTTATTTTAGGCTGCAAACTGAGGTACAGCGAACTCTAATGTACTTATCCTCTGCAGCAGAGGAAACTCTGGGTCTTCCTTTCTTGTCGTGGTCCTCATGAGGCAGTTTCATCAGAGCACTTGATGATTTTTGCCACTGCACTTTCAAAGTTCATTTTCTGTACGGTTGACCTTCATGTCTTAAAGTAATGATGGGCTGTCGTTTCTCTTTGCTTATTTGAGCTGATCTTTCCATAATATGGACTTGGTCATTTACCAAATAGGGCTATATTCTGTATACCATTCCTAAGAAGGAAATAAATTCCACAAATGTACTTTAATCAAGTCACACTTATTATTTTTTTTTAATCCAGGTGACTACCTCATGAAGTTGGTTGACAGAAGGCCAAGAGTGTGCAAAGCTGTCATCAAGGCAACTGGTTAAGCTACTTTTAAGAATCATAAAATATAAAATATATTTTGATTTGTTTAACGTATTTTGGTTAAAACATGATTCCATATGTGTTCTCTGGTTCTTCAAGGCTATTAGTAACAAAGTGGCTCTTTAAACATTGAACCACAACAACGATCAACTGACATCAGTCTTTGAGTTTTCTCCAGTTCTTATGGGACTATATAGTATCAATATTGTGTCCTCTGATCTGTATAAACAACATATTGATTATCGATCTTGGACATGCACCAGAAATAGAAACAGTCCTTATTGTTATAGACAGTCTTTAACCTACAGTATCTTAGAAACAGTCCTTATTGTTACCTTTAACCTACAGTATCTAACATAGAAACAGTCCTTATTGTTATAGACATCTTTAACCTACAGTATCTAACATAGAAACAGTCCTTATTGTTATAGACAGTCTTTAACCTACAGTATCTAACATAGAAACAGTCCTTATTGTTATAGACTATCTTTAACCTACAGTATCTAACATAGAAACAGTCCTTGTTGTTATAGACAGTCTTTAACCTACAGTATCTAGCATAGAAACAGTCCTTATTGTTATAGACTATCTTTAACCTACAGTACTCTAGCATAGAAACAGTCCTTATTGTTATAGACAGTCTTTAACCTACAGTATCTAACATAGAAACAGTCCTTATTGTTATAGACAGTCTTTAACCTACAGTATCTAACATAGAAACAGTCCTTATTGTTATAGACTATCTTTAACCTACAGTATCTAACATAGAAACAGTCCTTGTTGTTATAGACAGTCTTTAACCTACAGTATCTAGCATAGAAACAGTCCTTATTGTTATAGACTATCTTTAACCTACAGTATCTAACATAGAAACAGTCCTTATTGTTATAGACTGATCTTTAACCTACAGTATCTAACATAGAAACAGTCCTTATTGTTATAGACTATCTTTAACCTACAGTATCTAACATAGAAACAGTCCTTATTGTTATAGACTATCTTTAACCTACAGTATCTAACATAGAAACAGTCCTTATTGTTATAGACAGTCTTTAACCTACAGTATCTAACATAGAAACAGTCCTTATTGTTATAGACTATCTTTAACCTACAGTATCTAACATAGAAACAGTCCTTATTGTTATAGACAGTCTTTAACCTACAGTATCTAACATAGAAACAGTCCTTATTGTTATAGACTATCTTTAACCTACAGTATCTAACATAGAAACAGTCCTTATTGTTATAGACTATCTTTAACCTACAGTATCTAACATAGAAACAGTTTCCTTATTGTTATAGATTTCTTAGCAGGTGACTACAGTATCCAATTGTAGTGAGCACTGAGACAGAACATTGCAGCTGGAGCTTATGACTTGCATGATGAGACCACTTTAAGTTTGGAGTGTTTGAGAGGACTTCGAGGGTATTGACGATGGGGGCAACTTGGCCTTCCATTCAGCTGGTGAGACAGTCTTTATTGACCTAGGAGTAAGAGGGGTCTAACATAGAAACAGTCCTTATTGTTATAGACTCTAGGTCTTTTCTAACCTAAAGATAAACAGACTAACAAGAAACAGTCCTTATTGTTTTAGACTGTCTTTATACCTGCAGTATCTAACATAGTTATACAGTCCTTACTGTTATAGACACTGTTTATACCTGCCACTAACATAGAAACACTTGTTGTTATAGACAGTCTTTAACCTACAGTATCTAGCATTTACAGTTTATTGTTATACCTATCTTTAACCTACAGTATCTACCATGCCACAGTCCTTATTTTATAGACAGCCACTGTAGTTATACCTGCCACTGTCGTATTTACACTGTAGTTAGTACCTTATTGTATTTACACCTGCCACAGTATCTAACATATACCTGCCACAGTCCTTATTGTTATAGACTCCCACTGTCTCACTCTTTAACCTGCCACTGTATCTAACATAGAATACCGGCCTGTCGTTTTTACACTGTAGTTATACCTACTGTCGTATTTACACTGTAGTCCTTATTGTTATTTACACTCTTTATACCTGCCACTGTATTTAACATAGAATACCTGCCACTGTTGTTATACACTGTCTTTATACCTGCCACTGTATCTAACTGTAGAAACAGCCACTGTCGTATTTACACTATCTTTAACCTACAGTATTTACACTGTAGTT
Source organism: Oncorhynchus keta (assembly GCF_023373465.1). NCBI lineage: Eukaryota > Metazoa > Chordata > Actinopteri > Salmoniformes > Salmonidae > Oncorhynchus > Oncorhynchus keta. The sequence goes on along the minus strand of NW_026287375.1, from coordinate 5,887 downwards.
ATACAGCCTTACTGTTATAGACTATCTTTAACCTACAGTGTCTATTTACACTAGTTATACAGTCCTTACTGTTATCTACAGTCTTTATACCTGCCACTATCTAACACTGTAGTTATACCTGCCACTGTTGTTTTACACTGTAGTTATACCTGCCACTGTTCTACACTGTAGACAGTCTTTATTTACACTATCTTTATACCTAACATAGAAACAGTGTCATATCTACACTGACAGTTGTATACCTGCCACTGTCTAACATAGAAACCTGTCCTGTTGTTTTACACTATCTTTAACCTACAGTATCTAACATGCCACAGTCCTTATTGTTATAGACTATCTTTAACCTGCCAGTATCTAGCATAGTTAACAGTCCTTATTGTTATAGACTATCTTTAACCTACAGTATCTAACATAGAAACAGTCCTTACTGTTATAGACTATCTTTAACCTGCCACTATCTAACACTGTAGAAACAGCCACTTATTGTTTACACTATCTTTAACCTACAGTATCTAACACTGAAACAGTTATACCTGCCACTGTTATATATGTTTATACCTGCCAGTCTTTAACTGTCTTTATACCTGCCAGTATCTAACCTGCCACTTCCTATTTACACTGTAGTTATACCAGGTCACTGTAGTTATAGCCACTATCTGTTTAACCTGCAGTATCTATTTACATGGTGAGAGGGACCAGTTTTTACCTGTAGTTATACCTGCCATATATTTTGCCTGCAGGTGACAGTCAGGAGCCAATCCGTATTGAGCACTGAGACAGAACATTGCACTGGAGCTTACCTGACTGTCGTATTTACACTGTAGTTATACCTGCCACTTCCTATTTACACTGTGTTATACCTGCCACTGTGTTTTACACTGTAGTTATACCTGCCACTGCTTGACACTGTAGTTATACCTGCCACTGTCGTATTTACACTGTAGTTATACCTGCCACTGTCGACACTGTAGTTATACCTGCCACTGTCGTATTTACACTGTCTTATACCTGCCACTGTCGTATTTACACTGTAGTTATACCTGCTCCTGTCGTATTTACACTGTAGTTATACCTGCCACTGTCGTATTTACTGTAGTTATACCTGCCACTGTCGATTTACACTGTAGTTATACCTGCCACTGTCAAACACTGTAGTTATACCTGCCACTGTAGTTATACCTGCCACTGTCGTTATTTACACTGTAGTTATACCTGCCACTGTCGTATTTACACTGTAGTTATACCTGCCACTGTCGTATTTACACTGTAGTTATACCTGCCACTGTATTTACACTGTTTATACCTGCCACTGTCGTATTTACACTGTAGTTATACCTGCCACTGTCGTATTTACACTGTAGTTATACCTGCCACTGTCGTATTTACACTGTAGTTATACCTGCCACTGTAGTTATACCTGCCACTGTCGTATTTACACTGTAGTTATACCTGCCACTGTCGTATTTACACTGTAGTTATACCTGCCACTGTCGTATTTACACTGTAGTTATACCTGCCACTGTCGTATTTACACTGTAGTTATACCTGCCACTGTCGTATTGCCACTGTCGTACACTGTAGTTATACCTGCCACTGTCGTACACTTTACACTGTAGTTATACCTGCCACTGTCGTATTTACACTGTAGTTATACCTGCCACTGTCGTATTTACACTGTAGTTATACCTGCCACTGTCGTATTTACACTGTAGTTATACCTGCCACTGTCATATTTACACTGTAGTTATACCTGCCACTGTCGTATTTACACTGTAGTTATACCTGCCACTGTCGTATTTACACTGTAGTTATACCTGCCACTGTCGTATTTACACTGTAGTTATACCTGCCACTGTCGTATTTACACTGTAGTTATACCTGCCACTGTCGTATTTACACTGTAGTTATACCTGCCACTGTCGTATTTACACTGTAGTTATACCTGCCACTGTCGTATTACACTGTAGTTATACCTGCCACTGTCGTATTTACACTGTAGTTATACCTGCCACTGTCGTATTTACACTGTAGTTATACCTGCCACTGTCGTATTTACACTGTAGTTATACCTGCCACTGTCGTATTTACACTGTAGTTATACCTGCCACTGTCGTATTTACACTGTAGTTATACCTGCCACTGTCATATTTACACTGTAGTTATACCTGCCACTGTCGTATTTACACTGTAGTTATACCTGCCACTGTCGTATTTACACTGTAGTTATACCTGCCACTGTCGTATTTACACTGTAGTTATACCTGCCACTGTCGTATTTACACTGTAGTTATACCTGCCACTGTCGTATTTACACTGTAGTTATACCTGCCACTGTCGTATTTACACTGTAGTTATACCTGCCACTGTATTTACACTGTAGTTATACCTGCCACTGTCATATTTACACTGTAGTTATACCTGCCACTGTCGTATTTACACTGTAGTTATACCTGCCACTGTCGTATTTACACTGTAGTTATACCTGCCACTGTCGTATTTACACTGTAGTTATACCTGCCACTGTCGTATTTACACTGTAGTTATACCTGCCACTGTCGTATTTACACTGTAGTTATACCTGCCACTGTCGTATTTACACTGTAGTTATACCTGCCACTGTCGTATTTACACTGTAGTTATACCTGCCACTGTCGTATTTACACTGTAGTTATACCTGCCACTGTCGTATTTACACTGTAGTTATACCTGCCACTGTCGTATTTACACTGTAGTTATACCTGCCACTGTCGTATTTACACTGTAGTTATACCTGCCACTGTCATATTTACACTGTAGTTATACCTGCCACTGTCGTATTTACACTGTAGTTATACCTGCCACTGTCGTATTTACACTGTAGTTATACCTGCCACTGTCGTATTTACACTGTAGTTATACCTGCCACTGTCGTATTTACACTGTAGTTATACCTGCCACTGTCGTATTTACACTGTTATACCTGCCACTGTCGTATTTACACTGTAGTTATACCTGCCACTGTCGTATTTACACTGTAGTTATACCTGCCACTGTCGTATTTACACTGTAGTTATACCTGCCACTGTCGTATTTACACTGTAGTTATACCTGCCACTGTCGTATTTACACTGTAGTTATACCTGCCACTGTCGTATTTACACTGTAGTTATACCTGCCACTGTCGTATTTACACTGTAGTTATACCTGCCACTGTCATATTTACACTGTAGTTATACCTGCCACTGTCATATTTACACTGTAGTTATACCTGCCACTGTCGTATTTACACTGTAGTTATACCTGCCACTGTCGTATTTACACTGTAGTTATACCTGCCACTGTCATATTTACACTGTAGTTATACCTGCCACTGTCATTATTTACACTGTTTATACCTGCCACTGTCATTTACCTGCCACTGTTATTTACACTGGTTATACCTGCCACTGTCGTATTTACACTGTAGTTATACCTGCCACTGTCGTATTTACACTGTAGTTATACCTGCCACTGTCGTATTTACACTGTAGTTATACCTGCCACTGTCGTATTTACACCTTTGTGGTATACCTGCCACTGTCGTATTTACACTGTAGTTATACCTGCCACTGTCGTATTTACACTGTAGTTATACCTGCCACTGTCGTATTTACACTGTAGTTATACCTGCCACTGTCGTATTTACACTGTAGTTATACCTGCCACTGTAGTTATACCTGCCACTGTAGTTATACCTGCCACTGTCGTATTTACACTGTAGTTATACCTGCCACTGTAGTTATACCTGCCACTGTAGTTATACCTGCCACTGTCGTATTTACACTGTAGTTATACCTGCCACTGTCGTATTTACACTGTAGTTATACCTGCCACTGTCGTATTTACACTGTAGTTATACCTGCCACTGTCGTATTTACACTGTAGTTATACCTGCCACTGTCGTATTTACACTGTAGTTATACCTGCCACTGTCGTATTTACACTGTAGTTATACCTGCCACTGTCGTATTTACACTGTAGTTATACCTGCCACTGTCGTATTTACACTGTAGTTATACCTGCCACTGTCGTATTTACACTGTAGTTATACCTGCCACTGTCGTTGTTTACACTGTAGTTATACCTGCCACTGTCGTATTTACACTGTAGTTATACCTGCCACTGTCGTATTTACACTGTAGTTATACCTGCCACTGTCGTATTTACACTGTAGTTATACCTGCCACTGTCGTATTTACACTGTAGTTATACCTGCCACTGTCGTAACACTGTAGTTATACCTGCCACTGTCGTTTGTAGTTATACCTGCCACTGTCATATTTACACTGTAGTTATACCTGCCACTGTCGTATTTACACTGTAGTTATACCGGCCACTGTCGTATTTACACTGTAGTTATACCTGCCACTGTCGTATTTACACTGTAGTTATACCTGCCACTGTCGTATTTACACTGTAGTTATACCTGCCACTGTCGTATTTACACTGTAGTTATACCTGCCACTGTCGTATTTACACTGTAGTTATACCTGCCACTGTAGTTATACCTGCCACTGTCGTATTTACACTGTAGTTATACCTGCCACTGTCGTATTTACACTGCCTAGTGAAAGTCTACACACCCCTCGTACAGTCTTCACATTTTGCTGCACACCATTTATTAAATAATAATTTGATTAAAACATTTGATTAAATTGGATCATATTTTCAAGTATTGTGGTGGCAGCATCATGTTATGGGTATGCTTGTCATCGGAAAGGACTGGGGAGTTTGTTAGGATCTGAAAAATATGAAGGGAGCAGTCTTCTGAAACCTAACTCTGGGATAGAGTTGTCGGGTGTTCCTGATGGATCCAGTCTCTGTCACGCCCTGGTCGTAATATATTGTGTTTTGTCTTCATTTATTTGGTTAGGCCAGGGTGTGACATGGGTTTATTGTGGTGTGTTTTGTCTTGGGGTTTTGTGGGGTGTTGGGTGTGTGGCTTAGTTATCTAGCAAAGTCTATGGCTGTCTGGAGTGGTTCTCAATCAGAGGCAGGTGTGTATCGTTGTCTCTGATTGGGGGAACCATATTTAGGCAGCCATATTCTCTGAGTGTTTTGTGGGTGATTGTTCCTGTCTTTGTGTTTGCACCAGATAGGGCTGTTTCGGTTTTCACATTTCATTATTTTGTAGTTTCTTCATGTATAGTTTTTTTCCTTCATTAAAATATCGAGAATCATCATCACGCTGCATTTTGGTCCGACTCTCCTTCACCACAAGAGAACCGTTACAGTCTCAGTCCGGATTTAAATCTGCGTGAAAATCAGAGACGAGGTCTGAATATTTCTGTCCCATCAATGACTCTCAAATAAATGTACTAAACTTCAGTAATAATGACAAAAAGCAATGTTTAAATGTCGTCTCAAGACACACAGATGGAGGTATCGTATTCTAATTGTTGCAAGGTGATCACACCAAGCATTAACTCTCACTGTGAAGACATAAGCAATAAAGTAAACTATGTTTTTACATTTGTAATTCATTTGGAAAACCCTCAGATCCCAGCACATAAATATATGATATGACACTGGACTGGATTGTGGTCTCAACACTAGAATAGCCCAGATCACAGACCCAATAACCAATAACTGGACTGGATTGTGGTCTCAACACTGTAGAATAGCCCAGATCACAGACCCAGACCCAATAACTGGACTGGATTGTGGTCTCAACACTGATCCCAGATCAGACCCAATAACTGGACTGGATTGTGGTCTCAACACTGTAGTAGAATAGCCCAGATCACAGACCCAACAACCAATAACTGGACTGGGTTGTGGTCTCAACACTGGAGTAGAATAGCCCAGATCACAGACCCAACAACCAATAACTGGACTGGATTGTGGTCTCAACACTGTAGTAGAATAG